>NC_079198.1:7006686-7269186 GCF_029499605.1 Hyla sarda | reverse complement strand
TTATATAGACCTGGCTTACAGGTGCAGGCTGCTGGGCTAAATATACAGCAACAGGAGAATACAGCAGCACACTGCTAGCACAAATATATAGATAAAACTAGAGTATATAGATAGAACATGAACAGCTAACCAGCTGTAATGCAATAAATGAAAATATGAAATCATGAAATTATGAGGTACTTAGCTTGCAAATTTGGCGCCCAAATAGCTTGGACCATCCCACCACGGTAAGGTGACCTCATTCTGGGACGGACCCTACACCATGAATATGCCTCTGTGTGAATAGATCAGCAGGCATTGCAAGATCTGAAACATCCAAGGCACCTTATATACACCTAATAGAGGTGGGTGGGGTGCAAGAGCCAACATGGAGGTAGCCACTCCCTCTTATGTGTAATACAACCAAAGAATAAGTGTGCCAGCACTATTAATTCCAAACTATTATATAGACCTGGCTTACATGTGCAGGTCTGTATAATAGTTTGGAATCAATAGTGCTGGCTAACTTATTCTTTGGTTGTATTACACATACGGGGGAGTGGCTACCTCCATGTTGGCTCTTGCACTCCACCCACCTCTTTTAGGTGTATATAAGGTGCCTTGGATGTTTCAAATCCTGCAATGCCTGCTGATCTATTCACACAGAGGCATATTCATAGTGTAGGGTCCGTCCCAGAATGAGGTCACCTTACCGTGGTGGGACGGTCCAAGCTATTTGGACGCCAAATTTGCAAGCTAAGTACCTCATAATTTCATATTTTAATTTATTGCATTACAGCTGTATAGCTGTTCATGTTCTATCTATATACTCTAGTGTTATTTATATATTTGTGCTAGCAGTGTGCTGCTGTATTCTCCTGTTGCTGTATATTTAGCCCAGCAGCCTGCACCTGTAAGCCAGGTCTATATAATAGTTTGGAATCAATAGTGCTGGCCAACTTATTCTTTGGTTGTATTACACATATGGGGGAGTGGCTACCTCCATGTTGGTTCTTGCACCCCACCCACCTCTTTTAGGTGTATATGGATGTGCCTTGGATGTTTCAGATCCTGCAATGCCTGCTGAGCTGTTCACACAGAGGCATATTCATAGTGTAGGGTCCTTCCTAAAATGAGGTCACCTTGCCGTGGTGGGACGGTCCAAGCTATTTGGCCGCCAAATTTGCAAGCTAAGTACCTCATAATTTCATATTTTCATTTGTTGCACTACAGCTGTATAGATTTTCATGGTCTATCTATATACTCATGTTTCATCGATATACTCATGTTTTATCTATATCTTTGTGCTAGCAGTGTGCTTCTGTATTCTCCTGTTGCTATCTATCTCATATCTATCTATCTATCTCGTATCTATCTATCTATCTATCTATCTCAAATCTATCTATCTCTTATCTATCTATCTCATATCTATCTATCTATCTATCTATCTCATATCTATCTATCTATCTATCTATCTCATATCTATCTATCTATCTCATATCTATCTATCTATCTCATATCTATCTATCTCATATCTATCTATCTATCTCATATCTATCTATCTATCTCATATCTATCTATCTATCTCATATCTATCTATCTATCTATCTATCTATCTGTAGTGTGATTAGTTTCTATGGGAAACAAGCCAATTTAAAAAATGTTAACAGTTTTATTGGATCCGCCCCAGTTCTCTGATACATTTGGGGAATTATTTTTGATTCTGAAGGAAATACATAGAAAACATTAATGTGAATCTTTTTATTATCATTTGTATCAGACACAAGCAGTGATAATAGAAGAAGGTTACACAAATGGCGTCCTATGGCCCCAATGGTCTCCATGGTTACACATATGGCGTCCTATGGCCCCAATGGTCTCCATGGTTACACATATGGCGTCCTATGGCCCCCATGATCTCCATGGTTACACATATGGCGTCCTATGGCCCCCATGATCTCCATGGTTACACATATGGCGTCCTATGGCCCCCATGATCTCCATGGTCTGGGGCTTTTAATATTTCACCCTAGGGACAATCCTTGGGTAGGACACATTTCTTCCCAGTATTATCCAGAAGCACGTACCCCCGTTTACACTGACAGCCTATGACACATTGTAAGGTACATATGGCAGGTCTTTTAAACCTATTTTTGCAGGTAATGGGGCACGCCGTGCCGCATTCCGTGTGCGTCATATTTCCGGTGCAGGGTTTACATTTTTTCTTCTCTATGCACAAGGGTCCCAGTTCCACGTATCCATCATTGCAGAAGCAGCCGGGGACACAGATCTTTTTACATGGCACTCCATTGGGGTGGGTGCAGTTTGGCGGGCATGCGCTTCCACATTCATTGTACTCTCTGTCCGGGGCACAGTTTATTGTAGTGGCTGCAAAATTAGAATAATGTTAGAGGAGGAGGAGGGGTACAAAAAACAAATGATATATATATGTGGTGTCCCGGTACCGCATCCTATACGGTACCTATGTATGTGTGGGTCCCCATAGCCAGAGTCCCTAGGACGTAGGGATTCCTGTCACTTAATTAACCCCTTGTCGCCTCTATTTCTACTAATAGACCAGTGGTCTATATAAGGTTAATGTAAATATAATGATATATCTGTAAATAAATGGTTAATTACCTGTGCCATAGAGTTGCAGGACCTGCGGGTCATGTGACTAGGTGAACTCTATGGTATTAAGCCAACGGCTGTCCGGGCATGCTGGGTGTTGTAGTTTTGCAACATCTGGAGGTCTGCAGGTTGTAGACCACTGTCCTATACTTTACATTGCACGGATCCCTCAACATGCGATGGTTTCAACAAACGATGGTCCATTTGGAACGGATTCCCATCGTATGTTGAGGGACCACTGTATATAAAATGTACTGTTTCTTTAATAGCTGTTACCATGTGATTGTTACCCAGGAGGCACTAGTGACCAGGTGACCCCCCAAGTGACCTATGGGCTCCTTGTACATCCCCCTATATAACCAGGGGAGGCGCTGTAATCTCTCTCTTTGTTATTCCTGCTGAGGTCCAGTGCAGTCGTCTCAGTTTCTGTGTCTGGAGCATTGGAGGCCTAAAGTCTGCAGCCACAAAGTCATCTTCATGTCAATTGTCAAGTCAGTCAAGTCTTCTATATAGTGACCGTGGCCTGCACTAAGGTGTCTCTACATACTGCAAGTCCCAGCAAGCCTGCGAGGTCCCTGTGTCACCGGTCACCCCCTTGGGATATTGGCTGTACTGTATAGACTGTGTCATCTCTCTACCCTCAGTAAAGCTGCCGCTGTCCGTCACTTGGCGTCGGAGTCTTCATTGCCCCCCGTGCCTAGCCCAGGATCCCAGGAATTACCTTCGGGTGGTTAAAGGGGTACTCCGGCCCTGAGACCTCTTATCCCCTATCCAAAGGATAGGAGATAAGATGTCTCACTGCGGCGGGACCCCCGCAATCTTGTATTCACCACAATCCTGTTTGAGCTACACGCCGTAGTGCCAGCTCACAAACAGTCAGGTGGCGACCACGGGGCCGGAGTATCGTGACATCATGACTCCGCCCCTATGTGACATCATGTCCCGCCCCCACTATGCAAGTCTATGGGAGGGGGCGTGACGGCCGGGTGGCGACCACGGGGCTGGAGTATCATGACGTCACAACTCTGCCCCCGTGTGACGTCACGCCCCCGCTGTGCAAGTCTATGGGAGGGGGCGTGACGGCCGTCACGCCCCCTCCCATAGACTTGCATAGCGGGGGGTGACATCATACGGGGGCAGAGTCGTGACGTCACGATACTAATGATGTAATGACTCCGCCCCCGTGTGACGTCACACCCCCGCTATGCAAGTCTATGGGAGGGGGCGTGATGGCCGGGTGGCGACCACGGGGCTGGAGTATCGTCACTTCACGACTCTGCCCCCGTGTGCCGTCACGCCCCCTCCCATAGACTTGCATAGCGGGGGGGTGACATCACACGGGGGCGGAGTCATGACGTCACGATACTCCGGCCCCCTGGTCGTCACCCGGCAGTTTGTGAGCTGGCACCATGGCGTGCAGCTCAAACAGGTGGGTGGCAAATACAAGATTGCGGGGGGGGTCCCGTGGCGAGACATCCTATATCAAATGTCTCAGGGCCAGAGTACCCCTTTAAGGCTAAACCACACCCTGGCGTCACGACAAGAAGGAATAATAACATCTGCCCCCAGGGTTACAACATCTGCCCCACATTGCACTCCCGCTGACACCACACTAGTATATCTAGACCCCTTGGTTCTACAGGGACAACAATGCAACAATAAGGTAAATGTAGAGGAGACCGCCACCTTAGAGGGACTGACCATACTTGGATCAGCAATAAGAACAAGGAAATATAAAAGACATAAAATATTGCAGACCGGTAACAGTGTTGGATGTCAGGAGTGTCATAATGTAGAATACTCACTAGCATGTGGCAATTTATACGCACTGACCAGTATGAAGGCCGCACCTGCAGAACACAAAGGAACAGAAGTCACCTATCTGGTTTAGTCTCTGGACATAATAAAGAAATGGGCTCGGCCGGGGGCCACCAAGTGTGACAATTGTATAATAGATTGAAAAAACAAGAAAAAGGAGACACACAAAAAATCTGTAGAGACAAAGAAAAATTTATGGCCAGCTCACCGCTTGTAAGGGATCAATTCTTAAAGGGGTATTCCAGGAAAAAACTTTTATATATACATATATATATATATATATATATATATATATATATATATATATATCAACTGGCTCCAGAAAGTTAAGCAGATTTGTAAATTACTTCTATTAAAAAATCTTAATCCTTTCAGTACTTATGAGCTTCTGAAGTTAAGGTTGTTCTTTTCTGTCTAAATGCTCTCTGATGACACGTGTCTCGGACACCGGCCAGTTTTGAAGCAAATCCCCATAGGAAACCTCTTCTAAACTGGGCGTTTCCCGAGACACGTGTCATCAGAGAGCACTTAGACAGAAAAGCGCAACCTTAACTTCAGAAGCTCATAAGTACTGAACGGATTAAGATTTTTTTTAATAGAAGTCATTTACAAATCTGTTTAACTTTCTGGAGCCAGTTGATATATAAAAAAAAGTTTTTTTCCTGGATAACCCCTTTAAGCGCTCTTCATTTATATCCGGAAGCCAGGAGAGAGCCGAGACGTTGTTCTCGGTAACATACAGCAAAAGGAGGGTTTCCAGATCGCGGGAAAAAATCTTCAAAAAAAAACAAATACGGAAAAACACCCTGTGAGGATAAAAACACCCCCTGCACTGACGCGTTTCGGACTGTCTGTCCTTAGTCATGCCATGACTAAGGACAGAAAGTCTGAAACGCGTCAATTTTTCCGAAGATTTTTTCTGGGGAGCTGGAAACCCTCCTTTTACTAAAAATCTGTGCACCCCAGGAAGTACAAAAAATAGATATAAAAAAAAATCTTAAAAAACACTTAAAATGGTTCCACACGAACCTGAATCACAGACGGGGGCGAGGGGCTTTAGAGCCCTCCTTAGGGCACCTGTCCTCTTAAAGGAGTACTTCACCCCTTGACATCTCATCCTCCCCTCGTTTAGAGCGTCGGGCGCAGCGCCGGGGGCTCGTGACATCACGGCCACGCTTGTGACGTCACGGCCATGCCCCCTCAATGCAAGTCTATGGGAGGGGGCGTGACGGCCGTCACGCCCCCTCCCATAGACTTGCATTGAGGGGGTATGGCCTTGATGTCACGAGCGGGAGTGACTGTGACTTTACAAGCCTCCCCCCGCCCCGCATTGCCAGTCATCTGGCAAGGAGCGAAGTTCGCTCTGTGCAACGGATGTCTGGGATGCCGCAGCCGAGATCGCGGGGGTCCCCAGCAGCAGGACCCCCGTGATCAGATGTCTTGTCCCCTAGGGGATACGATGTCTAGGGGCGGAGAGTACCCCTTTAATCCGGCCCCGATCCCACTGGGTGTCAGACAGATCTTGTCCGGTCCAAGTGTTGCAAGTTCGTCTATGACAATTGTTCTATTCCCGGCCACCATTATGTCGTTGTAATTAGTCATATCGTCTCCTGTTCCGCCATATTGTGTATCGTTATAATAATAATAACCATATAGTGTCTTGTTATAAGCAGCACTATTACAGTGCCTTGGGGTCATACAGCGTCATACACTTCCACGTAGTTATCCAATATAGTGCCGCCATCTCCATACTCTGCAGAATCCATGACTGACATCACACAACGTAAAGTATCTACAAATCGACCCACAAGAGTATAAAGCAAAAGATTTCATGTAAAAGAAAAGGGTGAAACAAGGTGGAAAGAGGAGAAGAACCGAACGTCAACTCACTCATCATCATCATCATCATCAGCGAGAGGGGCGTCATGTCTGTCACCAAATTCTTCCTGTCAACGAGAAAATTCAGTGTTTGCTGACAGTGAATGGAGACCTGTTCACAGGTGCAGGGTTTGTTACAGTGTATCAGAGATCTCAAAGAGAATGAGCCATTATTTCCCTCTGGATTAGAGATGCACCTACCTGTGTGATCTGCACCTACCTGTGTGATCTGCACCTACCTGTGTGATCTGCACCTACCTGTGTGATCTGCACCTACCTGTGTGATCTGCACCTACCTGTGTGATCTGCACCTACCTGTTTAATCTGTACCTACCTATGTGATCTGCACCTACCTGTGTGATCGGCACCTACCTGAGTGATCAGCACCTACCTGTGTTATCTGCACCTACCTGTGTGATCGGCACCTACCTGTGTGATCGGCACCTACCTGAGTGATCTGCACCTACCTGTGTGATCTGCACCTATCTGTGTGAACTGCACCTACCTGAGTGATCAGCACCTACCTGAGTGATCAGCACCTACCTGTGTGATCTGCACCTATCTGTGTGAACTGCACCTACCTGAGTGATCAGCACCTACCTGAGTGATCAGCACCTAGCTGTTTAATTTGCACCTACCTGTGAGATCTGCACCTACGTGTGTGATCTGCATCTACCTGGTAAATCTATACCTACCTGTGTGATCTGCACCTACCTGTTTAATCTGTACCTACCTATGTGATCTGCACCTACCTGTGTGATCGGCACCTACCTGAGTCATCAGCACCTACCTGTGTTATCTGCACCTACCTGTGTGATCGGCACCTACCTGTGTGATCGGCACCTACCTGAGTGATCTGCACCTACCTGTGTGATCTGCACCTATCTGTGTGAACTGCACCTACCTGAGTGATCAGCACCTACCTGAGTGATCAGCACCTACCTGTGTGATCTGCACCTATCTGTGTGAACTGCACCTACCTGAGTGATCAGCACCTACCTGAGTGATCAGCACCTAGCTGTTTAATTTGCACCTACCTGTGAGATCTGCACCTACGTGTGTGATCTGCATCTACCTGGTAAATCTATACCTACCTGTGTGATCTGCACCTACCTGTTTAATCTGTACCTACCTATGTGATCTGCACCTACCTGTGGGATCTGCACCTACCTGTTTAATCTACACCTACCTGTGTGACCTGCACCTACCTGAGTGATCTGCAGCTACCAGTTTAATCTGCACCTACCTTTGTGATATACACCTACTTATTTAATCTATACCTACCTGGATAATCTATACCTACCTGCGCGATCTGCACCTACCTGTGTGATCAGCACCTACCTGTTTAATCTGCACCTACCTGTTAAATTTGCACATATCTGTTTAATCTGCACCTACCTGTGTGATTTACACCTACCTGTGTGTTCTGAACCTACCTGTGTGATATACACCTACCTGTGTGTTCTGCACCTAGCTGTTTAATCTGCACCTACCTGTGTGAGCTGCATTTACCTGTTTAATCTGCACCTACCTGTGTGATTTACACCTACCTGTGTGTTCTGAACCTACCTGTGTGATATACACCTACCTGTGTGTTCTGCACCTAGCTGTTTAATCTGCACCTACCTGTGTGATCTGCACCTATCTGTGTGAACTGCACCTACCTGAGTGATCAGCACCTACCTGAGTGATCAGCACCTAGCTGTTTAATTTGCACCTACCTGTGAGATCTGCACCTACGTGTGTGATCTGCATCTACCTGGTAAATCTATACCTACCTGTGTAATCTGCACCTACCTGTTTAATCTGTACCTACCTATGTGATCTGCACCTACCTGTGGGATCTGCACCTACCTGTTTAATCTGTACCTACCTATGTGATCTGCACCTACCTGTGGGATCTGCACCTACCTGTTTAATCTACACCTACCTGTGTGACCTGCACCTACCTGAGTGATCTGCAGCTACCAGTTTAATCTGCACCTACCTTTGTGATATACACCTACTTATTTAATCTATACCTACCTGGATAATCTATACCTACCTGCGCGATTTGCACCTACCTGTGTGATCAGCACCTACCTGTTTAATCTGCACCTACCTGTTAAATTTGCACATATCTGTTTAATCTGCACCTACCTGTGTGATTTACACCTACCTGTGTGTTCTGAACCTACCTGTGTGATATACACCTACCTGTGTGTTCTGCACCTAGCTGTTTAATCTGCACCTACCTGTGTGAGCTGCATTTACCTGTTTAATCTGCACCTACCTGTGTGATTTACACCTACCTGTGCAATCTGCACCTACCTTTGTGTTCTGCACCTACCTGTGTGATCTACACCTACCTGTGCAATCTGCACCTAGCTGTTTAATCTGCACCTACCTGTGTGATCTGCATTTACCTGATTAATCTGCACCTACCTGTGTGTTCTGCACCTACCTGTGTGTTCTGCACCTACATGTGTGTTCTGCACCTACATGTGTGTTCTGCACCTACCTGTGTGTTCTGCACCTACCTGTGTGATCTGCACCTACCTGTGTGATTTACACCTACCTGTTTGATCTGGACCTACCTGTGCAATCTGCACCTACCTGTGTGATCTGCATTTACCTGATTAATCTGCACCTACCAGTGCGATCTGAACCTACCTGTGTGATTTACACCTACCTGTGCAATCTGCACCTACCTGTGTGTTCTGCACCTACCTGTGTGATCTGCACGCTGGGATCTTCTGCTGGTGCTCGGGCTGGGGATGGGGCAGGTTTATATGGTCTTTGCGCTGAATCCTGTATTCAGTGTCCGGCTATATTTCATGCATTGGGCATTACTACATAACATGCTGACAATGGGATTGTAAATGTCAGTCCAGAACTTATATAAATAATGGCGTCTGGTCATCTACCAGGCAGGCGGCAATGATTGGTGCCAATGACGTCACACGTGGTAGAAATGATAAACTGTCTTATACTCCAGGAGTAAATCACCTCCTTATATTTACAGGTTATGCTGAACCCACCGCCGTGTATTGTATGTGCACTGTGGCTGGCACCATGAGGGACAATGTGTTCTACAGGATTATGATCTGGCGATTGTGAACAAAAGCTAGAAAAAATCACTGTTATGTTCCTGGAGGAAAAACATGACCATATGACCCTTGTGTTTTTCCACAGAGATTTGGATCCATCTGACCAGGCCATGTTTCTCTATAGAGATCTGGATCCATCTGACCAGGCCATGTTTCTCTATATAGATCTGGATCCATCTGACCATGCCATGGTTCTCTATATAGATCTGGACCCATCTGACCAGGCCATGTTTCTCTATAGAGATCTGGATCCATCTGACCAGGCCATGTTTCTCTATAGAGATCTGGATCCATCTGACCAGGCCATGTTTCTCTATAGAGATCTGGATCCATCTGACCAGGTCATGTTTCTCTACAGAGATCTGGATCTATATGACCAGGCAATGTTTCTCTATAGAGATCTGGATCCATCTGACCAGGCCATGTTTCTCTATAGAGATCTGGATCCATCTGACCAGGACATGTTTCTCTATAGAGATCTGGATCCATCTGACCAGGACATGTTTCTCTTTATAGATCTGGATCCATCTGACAGGCCATGTTTCTCTATAGAGATCTGGATCCATCTGACCAGGCCATGTTTCTCTATAGACATCTGAATACATCTGACCAGGCCATGTTTCTCTATAGAGATCTGGATCTATATGACCAGGGCATTTTTCTCTATAGAGATCTGGATCCATCTGACCAGGCCATGTTTCTCTATAGAGATCTGGATCCATCTGACCAGGCAATGTTTCTCTATAGAGATCTGGATCCATCTGACCAGGCCATGTTTCTCTATAGAGATCTGGATCCATCTGACCAGGCCATGTTTCTCTATAGAGATCTGGATCAATCGGAACAGGCCATGTTTCTCTATAGAGATCTGGATCCATCTGACCAGTTCATGTTTCTCTATAGAGATCTGGACCCATCTGACCAGGCCACGTTTCTCTATAGAGATCTGGACCCATCTGACCAGGCCATGTTTCCCCACAGAGATCTGGATCCATCTGACCAGGCCATGTTTCTCCATAGAGATCTGGATCCATCTGATCAAGCCATGTTTCTCTATATAGATCTGGATCCATCTGACCAGTTCATGTTTCTCTATAGAGATCTGGATCCATCCGACCAGGCCATGTTTCCCCACAGAGATCCGGATCCATGTGACAAGGCCATGTTTCTCCATAGAGATCTGGATCAATCTGATCAGGCCATGTTTCTCTATATAGATCTGGATCCATCTGACCAGTTCATGTTTCTCTATAGAGATCTGGATCCATCTGACCAGGTCATGTTTCTCTATAGAGATCTGGATCCATCTGACCAGGCCATGCTTCTCTATAGAGATCTGGATCCATCTGAACAGGCCATGTTTCCCCACAGAGATCCGGATCCATCTGACCAGGACATGTTTCTCTATAGAGATCTGGATCCATCTTACCAGGCCATGTTTCTCTATAGAGATATGGATCCATCTCACCAGGTCTTGTTTCTCCACAGAGATCTGGATCCATCTGACCAGGCCATGTTTCTCTATAGAGATCTGGATCCATTTGACCAGGCCATGTTTCTCTACAGAGATCTGGATCCATCTCACCAGGAAATGTTTCTCTATATAGATCTGGATCCATTTGACCAGGTCATGTTTCTCTATAGAGATCTGGATCCATCTGACCAGGCCATGCTTCTCTATAGAGATCTGGATCCATCTGAACAGGCCATGTTTCCCCACAGAGATCCGGATCCATCTGACCAGGACATGTTTCTCTATAGAGATCTGGATCCATCTTACCAGGTCATGTTTCTCAATAGAGATCTGGATCCATATGACCAGGCCATGTTTCTCTATAGAGATCTGGATCCATCTGACCAGGCCATGTTTCTCTATAGAGATCTGGATCCATCTGACCAGGCCATGTTTCTCTACAGAGATCTGGATCCATCTGACCAGACCATGTTTCTCTACAGAGATCTGGATCCATCTGACCAGGTCATGTTTCTCAATAGAGATCTGGATCCATCTGATCAGGCCATGTTTCTCTACAGAGATCTGGATCCATCTCACCAGGACATGTTTCTCTATGGAGATTTGGATCCATCTGACCAGGTCATGTTTCTCTATAGAGATCTGGATCCATCTGACCAGGGCATGTTTCTCCACAGAAATCTGGATCCATCTGACCAGGACATGTTTCTCTATAGAGATCTGGATCCATCTGACCAGGCCATGTTTCTCTATAGAGATCTGGATCCATCTGACCAGTCCATGTTTCTCTACAGAGATCTGGATCCATCTGACCAGGTCATGTTTCTCTATAAAGATCTGGATCTATCTGACCAGGCCATGTTTCTCTATAGAGATCTGGATCCATCTGACCAGGCCATGTTTCTCCATAGAGATCTGGATCCATCTGATCGGGCCATGTTTCTTCATAGAGATCTGGATCCATCTGACCAGGCCATGTTTCTCTATAGAGATCTGGATCCATCTGACCAGGTCATGTTTCTCCACAGAGATCTGGATCCATCTGACCAGGTCATGTTTCTCAACAGAGATCTGGATCCATCTGACCAGGCCATGTTTATATATAGAGATCTGGATCCATCTGACCAGGCCATGTTTCTCTATAGAGATCTGGATCCAGCTGACCAGGCCATGTATCTCTATAGAGATCTGGATCCATCTGACCAGGACATGTATCTCTATAGAGATCTGGATCCATCTGACCAGGACATGTTTCTCTATAGAGATCTGGATCCATCTGACCAGGCCATGTTTCTCTATATAGATCTGGATCCATCTGACCAGGCCATGTTTCTCTATAGAGATTTGGATCCATCTGACCAGGCCATGTTTCTCTATAGAGATCTGGATCCATCTGACCAGGCCATGTTTCTCCACAGAGATCTGGATCCATCTGACCAGGACATGTTTCTCTATAGAGATCTGTATCCATCCAACCATGCCATGTTTCTCTATAGAGATCCGGATCCATCTGACCAGGACATGTTTCTTTATAGAGATCTGGATCCATCTGACCAGGCCATGTTTCTCTATAGAGATCTGGATGCATCTGACCAGGACATGTTTCTCTATAGAGATCTGGATCCATCTGACCAGGTTATGTTTCTCTATAGAGATCTGGATCCATCTGACCAGGTCATGTTTCTCTATAGAGATCTGGATCCATCTGACCAGGTCTGGTTTCTCTATAGAGATCTGGATCCATCTGACCAGGTCATGTTTCTCTATAGAGATCTGGATCCATCTGACCAGGGCATGTTTCTCTATAGAGATCTGGATCCATCTGACCAGGCCATGTTTCTCTATAGAGATCTGGATCCATCTGACCAGGCCATGTTTCTCCACAGAGATCTGGATCCATCTGACCAGGACATGTTTCTCTATAGAGATCTGTATCCATCCGACCAGGCCATGTTTCTCTATAGAGATCCGGATCCATCTGACCAGGACATGTTTCTTTATAGAGATCTGGATCCATCTGACCAGGCCATGTTTCTCTATATAGATCTGGATGCATCTCACCAGGACATGTTTCTCTATAGAGATCTGGATCCATCTGACCAGGACATGTTTCTCTATAGAGATCTGGATCCATCTCACCAGGACATGTTTCTCTATATAGATCTGGATCCATCTGTCAATCAGCTTTACAAGGTATTGTGGGTATCACATGACCCAGAACCTCCAAAGGTCCTTTTACCTACCATAGAGACTAAACCACAGTCACAGGACCCGCAGGCCCTGTGACGCTATGCAAGGTAAGTATACACTTTCTATATAGTATTTACATTTATTTTAGCAATATATTAACTTTATGAGGGGTGACTAGGGGAAGACTAAAGAAGCGGAACCCCACAGTTACTAGGAACTCTGACTTTGGGAACCCCTAACCAAGGTACGGTATGCAATACGTTACCGGGACACCGCAATGTCTGCACTGATTGCAGTACAGAGCCTCTGTTAGGAGAGCGAGGAGAGGTGAGTAGACTATTAAATAAATTGAAGAGGGAAGCAGCACTCCGAAAAAAAGTGAAGTCGGTGCACGCAGACACGGTCCTTGGTCAGGGGTCCAAAAGTAGACAATAAATTAGAATAAATCCGCAGCACACAAGTCCAAATAAAGTGAAAAAATGAAAAAATTTATTCCATAAATAGGTGAATGTTACGGCTGTAACATTCACCTATTTATGGAATAAATTTTTTCATTTTTTCACTTTATTTGGACTTGTGTGCTGCGGATTTATTCTAATTTATTGAATAGACTATTAGATTTTTATTTATTTTTCAGAAGGAGGCAATGAAATGGCTCAGGGGGATCAGAAGGAGGCAATGAAATGGCTCAGGGGGATCAGAAGGAGGGAATGAAATGGCTCAGGGGGATCAGAAGGAGGCAATGAAATGGCACGAATCACAGGGGGGGGATTTGAAATGACACAAGGCCCCTGTGCCATTTCAGTCCTCCCCCGACCCCTGTGCCATTTTAATTGACACCCCAATCCCCCTTGTGCCATTTTAAATTTCCCTCCTCTTCCCCTGAACCCCTGAATCAGGTGTGGGCAATTAACATGGCAGAGGGGGATCAGGGCCCACACACATTATACATACACACTCCGCCTCTGGACCCCAAATCCCAACCCCCGCCCTCCGGTCCTCGGCCTCCTCACCTGCGGCCCGTCGCCATGAAGTTTACCGCCAAGACCTGCTGCTGATCTGGTCACAGCTAGGGAGAGCACAACCGCATTAGGCGCCTACGTGCGTGTGTGTATGCCTGTGCTGGGGGGGATATGGGGCAAACTGGTTGTGTTGGGGCGGGGGGGGGTTGGATTGGGGGCGAGAGGCTATCGCCGGGCTTGCCCGCAGCTCACTGATTTAAAGTAGCTGCGGGTAGAGGGAGCCTGACTACTATATGGGGGACACAGAAGGGGGCTAACTACTATATGAGGGTAGTGTGTAAGCCTAACTAGTATATACAAACTGTGGTATGGGGCAATACAGTCGGGGAGTGTGTTCATGAGGTGAAGAAGGTGCGGGAACAAGGAGCCTAAAATGTTGTCAGATTCTGTAGAGAAGAGTTGTTATTGGGAGTCTTCATGATAATTTATAGGGAAGTGAATGACTCCGAATAGAGAAGACGCCCCCTGTGATTTACTGAGAGAAGACGCCCCCTGTGATTTACTGAGAGAAGACGCCCCCTGTGATTTACTGAGAGAAGACGCCCCCTGTGATTTACTGAGAGAAGACGCCCCCTGTGATTTACTGAGAGAAGACGCCTCCTGTGATTTACTGAGAGAAGACGCCCCCTGTGATTTACTGAGAGAAGACGCCCCCTGTGATTTACTGAGAGAAGACGCCCCCTGTAGTCACTGGACATAAATGCCCTGTAATCACAGATACTGTGTGTAGAGTCTGCTCCTTTGGCCTCGTGGCAGATGTGGCCCCGGTGATGGTAATATGTAGTCATGATGTGGCGGTATTATTTGTCCTTTGTATAGGATATTATTTGACTATTATGTAGCTCAGCCCCGATAACCAGGCTGCGCTCCGCATCACAATGATTCTGCCTCTCCCTAGTGTATTCTCAGATTGGGGAGTATCTGGGTGTCTTCAGGATTCACATTTTAATGAAGTGATGGAAAATCTCCGTCTGCCTAATCCCCGTTAGTTATGAGGTTAATAGTGACGTCACATGATACGTGTCACATGATGGAGAGCGTTATGAGCAGATGACTGGGCTGCCGCCATTCCTTGTATTATTCAGTCTCATTGCCTCACTCCCGGCTGCTGGAGCGGCGTCGATGGTCGATGGAAACGCTGAGTATTACCGGGACATATTAAGCTGTGAATCATTTTACTACGACCGACGATCTCCAACAAGTCCAAACATCTCTTCCTAATAGTGTATTGAAGGCGTCTGTACATTAGACTACCACAGAGGCAACAGAGGGAGGAGGAGGATGATCGCCCTCTGTGCCAGTTCATGTATCAACGAGGGTAAGAAAAACCAGGGACCGGCCCTTAGGCTGCTGTAATGCCTAAAGGTGACAGTCAGGAGGCGCTACATAGGATATGTCATATATGTATGTTTTCTGCCGCCACCTAATAAAGGATAACCTTCCGTACAGAGAGGATTTCTGGCGTATCATCAGTGACACTAACCAAAATCTTGGGGGAGTGGCTACCTCCATGTTGGCTCTTGCACCCCACCCACCTCTTTTAGGTGTATATACGGTGCCTTGGATGTTTCAGATCCTGCAATGCCTGCTGATCTATTCACACAGAGGCATATTCATAGTGTAGGGTCCGTCCCAGAATGAGGTCACCTTACCGTGCTGGGACGGTCCAAGCTATTTGGACGCCAAATTTGCAAGCTAAGTACCTCGTAATTTCATATTTTAATTTATCGCATTACAGCTGTATAGCTGTTCATGTTCTATCTATATACTCTAGTGTTATTTATATATTTGTGCTAGCAGTGTGCTGCTGTATTCTCCTGTTGCTGTATATTTAGCCCAGCAGCCTGCACCTGTAAGCCAGGTCTATATAATAGTTTGGAATCAATAGTGCTGGCCAACTTATTCTTTGGTTGTATTACACATACGGGGGAGTGGCTACCTCCATGTTGGTTCTTGCACCCCACCCACCTCTTTTAGGTGTATATAAGGTGATTTGGATGTTTCAGATCCTGCAATGCCTGCTGAGCTGTTCACACAGAGGCATATTCATAGTGTAGGGTCCGTCCTAAAATGAGGTCACCTTGCCGTGGTGGGACGGTCCAAGCTATTTGGCCGCCAAATTTGCAAGCTAAGTATCTCATAATTTCATATTTTCATTTGTTGCACTACAGCTGTATAGATTTTCATGGTCTATCTATATACTCATGTTTCATCTATATACTCATGTTTTATCTATATCTTTGTGCTAGCAGTGTGCTGCTGTATTCTCCTGTTGCATCTATCTCATATCTATCTATCTATCTCGTATCTATCTATCTCATATCTATCTATCTATCTATCTATCTCATATCTATCTATCTATCTATCTATCTCATATCTATCTATCTATCTCATATCTATCTATCTCATATCTATCTATCTATCTCATATCTATCTATCTATCTATCTATCTATCTCATATCTATCTATCTATCTGTAGTGTGATTAGTTTCTATGGGAAACAAGCCAATTTAAAAAATGTTAACAGTTTTATTGGATCCGCCTCAGTTCTCTGATACATTTGGGGAATTATTTTTGATTCTGAAGGATATACATAGAAAACATTAATGTGAATCTTTTTATTATCATTTGTATCAGACACAAGCAGTGATAATAGAAGAAGGTTACACAAATGGCGTCCTATGGCCCCAATGATCTCCATGGTTACACATATGGCGTCCTATGGCCCCAATGGTCTCCATGGTTACACATATGGCGTCCTATGGCCCCAATGGTCTCCATGGTTACACATATGGCGTCCTATGGCCCCAATGGTCTCCATGGTTACACATATGGCGTCCTATGGCCCCCATGATCTCCATGGTTACACATATGGCGTCCTATGGCCCCCATGATCTCCATGGTCTGGGGCTTTTAATATTTCACCCTAGGGACAATCCTTGGGTAGGACACATTTCTTCCCAGTATTATCCAGAAGCACGTACCCCCGTTTACACTGACAGCCTATGACACATTGTAAGGTACATATGGCAGGTCTTTTAAACCTATTTTTGCAGGTAATGGGGCACGCCGTGCCGCATTCCGTGTGCGTCATATTTCTGGTGCAGGGTTCACATTTTTTCTTCTCTATGCACAAGGGTCCCAGTTCCACGTATCCATCATTGCAGAAGCAGCCGGGGACACAGATCTTTTTACATGGCACTCCATTGGGGTGGGTGCAGTTTGGCGGGCATGCGCTTCCACATTCATTGTACTCTCTGTCCGGGGCACAGTTTATTGTAGTGGCTGCAAAATTAGAATAATGTTAGAGGAGGAGGAGGGGTACAAAAAACAAATGATATATATATGTGGTGTCCCGGTACCGCATCCTATACGGTACCTATGTATGTGTGGGTCCCCATAGCCAGAGTCCCTAGGACGTAGGGATTCCTGTCACTTAATTAACCCCTTGTCGCCTCTATTTCTACTAATAGACCAGTGGTCTATATAAGGTTAATGTAAATATAATGATATATCTGTAAATAAATGGTTAATTACCTGTGCCATAGAGTTGCAGGACCTGCGGGTCATGTGACTAGGTGAACTCTATGGTATTAAGCCAACGGCTGTCCGGGCATGCTGGGTGTTGTAGTTTTGCAACATCTGGAGGTCTGCAGGTTGTAGACCACTGTCCTATACTTTACATTGCACGGATCCCTCAACATACGATGGTTTCAACAAACGATGGTCCATTTGGAACGGATTCCCATCGTATGTTGAGGGACCACTGTATATAAAATGTACTGTTTCTTTAATAGCTGTTACCATGTGATTGTTACCCAGGAGGCACTAGTGACCAGGTGACCCCCCAAGTGACCTATGGGCTCCTTGTACATCCCCCTATATAACCAGGGGAGGCGCTGTAATCTCTCTCTTTGTTATTCCTGCTGAGGTCCAGTGCAGTCGTCTCAGTGTCCGGAGCATTGGAAGCCTAAAGTCTGCAGCCACAAAGTCATCTTCATGTCAATTGTCAAGTCAGTCAAGTCTTCTATATAGTCACCGTGGCCTGCACTAAGGTGTCTCTACATACTGCAAGTCCCAGCAAGCCTGCGAGGTCCCTGTGTCACCGGTCACCCCCTTGGGATATTGGCTGTACTGTATAGACTGTGTCATCTCTCTACCCTCAGTAAAGCTGCCGCTGTCCGTCACTTGGCGTCGGAGTCTTCATTGCCCCCCGTGCCTAGCCCAGGATCCCAGGAATTACCTTCGGGTGGTTAAAGGGGTACTCCGGCCCTGAGACCTCTTATCCCCTATCCAAAGGATAGGAGATAAGATGTCTCACCGCGGCGGGACCCCCGCAATCTTGTATTCACCACAATCCTGTTTGAGCTACACGCCGTAGTGCCAGCTCACAAACAGTCAGGTGGCGACCACGGGGCCGGAGTATCGTGACGTCATGACTCCACCCCCATGTGACATCATGCCCCGCCCCCACTATGCAAGTCTATGGGAGGGGGCGTGACGGCCGGGTGGCGACCACGGGGCTGGAGTATCATGACGTCACAACTCTGCCCCCGTGTGACGTCACGCCCCCGCTGTGCAAGTCTATGGGAGGGGGCGTGACGGCCGTCACGCCCCCTCCCATAGACTTGCATAGCGGGGGGTGACATCATACGGGGGCAGAGTCGTGACGTCACGATACTAATGATGTAATGACTCCGCCCCCGTGTGACGTCACACCCCCGCTATGCAAGTCTATGGGAGGGGGCGTGATGGCCGGGTGGCGACCACGGGGCTGGAGTATCGTCACTTCACGACTCTGCCCCCGTGTGCCGTCACGCCCCCTCCCATAGACTTGCATAGCGGGGGGGGTGACATCACACGGGGGCGGAGTCATGACGTCACGATACTCCGGCCCCCTGGTCGTCACCCGGCAGTTTGTGAGCTGGCACCATGGCGTGCAGCTCAAACAGGTGGGTGGCAAATACAAGATTGCGGGGGGGTCCCGTGGCGAGACATCCTATATCAAATGTCTCAGGGCCAGAGTACCCCTTTAAGGCTAAACCACGCCCTGGCGTCACGACAAGAAGGAATAATAACATCTGCCCCCAGGGTTACAACATCTGCCCCACATTGCACTCCCGCTGACACCACACTAGTATATCTAGACCCCTTGGTTCTACAGGGACAACAATGCAACAATAAGGTAAATGTAGAGGAGACCGTCACCTTAGAGGGACTGACCATACTTGGATCAGCAATAAGAACAAGGAAATATAAAAGACATAAAATATTGCAGACCGGTAACAGTGTTGGATGTCAGGAGTGTCATAATGTAGAATACTCACTAGCATGTGGCAATTTATACGCACTGACCAGTATGAAGGCCGCACCTGCAGAACACAAAGGAACAGAAGTCACCTATCTGGTTTAGTCTCTGGACATAATAAAGAAATGGGCTCGGCCGGGGGCCACCAAGTGTGACAATTGTATAATAGATTGAAAAAACAAGAAAAAGGAGACACACAAAAAATCTGTAGAGACAAAGAAAAATTTATAGCCAGCTCACCGCTTGTAAGGGATCAATTCTTAAAGGGGTTATCCAGGAAAAAACTTTATATATATATATATATATATATATATATATATATATATATATATATATAAACTGGCTCCAGAAAGTTAAACAGATTTGTAAATTACTTCTATAAAAAAATCTTAATCCTTTCAGTACTTATGAGCTTCTGAAGTTAAGGTTGTTCTTTTCTGTCTAAGTGCTCTCTGATGACACGTGTCTCGGGAACCGCCCAGTTTTGAAGCAAATCCCCATAGCAAACCTCTTCTAAACTGGGCGTTTCCCGAGACACGTGTCATCAGAGAGCACTTAGACAGAAAAGAGCAACCTTAACTTCAGAAGCTCAGAAGTACTGAACGGATTAAGATTTTTTTTAATAGAAGTAATTTACAAATCTGTTTAACTTTCTGGAGCCAGTTGATATATAAAAAAAAGTTTTTTTCCTGGATAACCCCTTTAAGCGCTCTTCATTTATATCCGGAAGCCAGGAGAGAGCCGAGACGTTGTTCTCGGTAACATACAGCAAAAGGAGGGTTTCCAGATCGCGGGAAAAAATCTTCAAAAAAAATTTGATTGAAAGACCAAAATGTATTTAGTCCATCTTAAAACCAAATACAGAAAAACACCCTGTGAGGATAAAAACACCCCCTGCACCGACGCGTTTCGGACTGTCTGTCCTTAGTCATGCCATGACTAAGGACAGAAAGTCTGAAACGCGTCAATTTTTCCGAAGATTTTTTCTGGGGAGCTGGAAACCCTCCTTTTACTAAAAATCTGTGCACCCCAGGAAGTACAAAAAATAGATATAAAAAAAAATCTTAAAAAACACTTAAAATGGTTCCACACTAACCTGAATCACAGACGGGGGGCGAGGGGCTTTAGAGCCCTCCTTAGGGCACCTGTCCTCTTAAAGGAGTACTTCGCCCCTTGACATCTCATCCCCCCCTCGTTTAGAGCGTCGGGTGCAGCGCCGGGGGCTCGTGACATCACGGCCACGCTTGTGACGTCACGGCCATGCCCCCTCAATGCAAGTCTATGGGAGGGGGCGTGACGGCCGTCACGCCCCCTCTCATAGACTTGCATTGAGGGGGTATGGCCTTGATGTCACGAGCGGGAGTGACTGTGACTTTACAAGCCTCCCCCCCCCGCATTGCCAGTCATCTGGCAAGGAGCGAAGTTCGCTCTGTGCAACGGATGTCTGGGATGCCGCAGCCGAGATCGCGGGGGTCCCCAGCAGCAGGACCCCCGTGATCAGATATCTTGTCCCCTAGGGGATACGATGTCGAGGGGCGGAGTACCCCTTTAATCTGGCCCCGATCCCACTGGCTGTCAGACAGATCTTGTCCGGTCCAAGTGTTGCAAGTTCGTCTATGACAATTGTTATATTCCCGGCCACCATTATGTCGTTGTAATTAGTCATATCGTCTCCTGTTCCGCCATATTGTGTATCGTCATAATAATAATAACCATATAGTGTCTTGTTATAAGCAGCACTATTACAATGCCTTGGGGTCATACAGCATCATACACTTCCACGTAGTTATCCAATATAGTGCCGCCATCTCCATACTCTGCAGAATCCATGACTGACATCACACAACGTAAAGTATCTACAAATCGACCCACAAGAGTATAAAGCAAAAGATTTCATGTAAAAGAAAAGGGTGAAACAAGGTGGAAAGAGGAGAAGAACCGAACGTCAACTCACTCATCATCATCATCATCATCATCAGCGAGAGGGGCGTCATGTCTGTCACCAAATTCTTCTTCCTGTCAACGAGAAAATTCAGTGTTTGCTGACAGTGAATGGAGACCTGTTCACAGGTGCAGGGTTTGTTACAGTGTATCAGAGATCTCAAAGAGAATGAGCCATTATTTCCCTCTGGATTAGAGATGCACCTACCTGTGTGATCTGCACCTACCTGTGTGATCTGCACCTACCTGTTTAATCTGTACCTACCTATGTGATCTGCACCTACCTGTGTGATCGGCACCTACCTGTGTGAACTGCACCTACCTGAGTGATCAGCACCTACCTGAGTGATCAGCACCTACCTGTGTGATCTGCACCTATCTGTGTGAACTGCACCTACCTGAGTGATCAGCACCTACCTGAGTGATCAGCACCTAGCTGTTTAATTTGCACCTACGTGTGTGATCTGCATCTACCTGGTAAATCTATACCTACCTGTGTGATCTGCACCTACCTGTTTAATCTGTACCTACCTATGTGATCTGCACCTACCTGTGTGATCGGCACCTACCTGAGTGATCAGCACCTACCTGTGTTATCTGCACCTACCTGTGTGATCGGCACCTACCTGTGTGATCGGCACCTACCTGAGTGATCTGCACCTACCTGTGTGATCTGCACCTATCTGTGTGAACTGCACCTACCTGAGTGATCAGCACCTACCTGAGTGATCAGCACCTACCTGTGTGATCTGCACCTATCTGTGTGAACTGCACCTACCTGAGTGATCAGCACCTACCTGAGTGATCAGCACCTAGCTGTTTAATTTGCACCTACCTGTGAGATCTGCACCTACGTGTGTGATCTGCATCTACCTGGTAAATCTATACCTACCTGTGTGATCTGCACCTACCTGTTTAATCTGTACCTACCTATGTGATCTGCACCTACCTGTGGGATCTGCACCTACCTGTTTAATCTACACCTACCTGTGTGACCTGCACCTACCTGAGTGATCTGCAGCTACCAGTTTAATCTGCACCTACCTTTGTGATATACACCTACTTATTTAATCTATACCTACCTGGATAATCTATACCTACCTGCGCGATCTGCACCTACCTGTGTGATCAGCACCTACCTGTTTAATCTGCACCTACCTGTTAAATTTGCACATATCTGTTTAATCTGCACCTACCTGTGTGATTTACACCTACCTGTGTGTTCTGAACCTACCTGTGTGATATACACCTACCTGTGTGTTCTGCACCTAGCTGTTTAATCTGCACCTACCTGTGTGAGCTGCATTTACCTATTTAATCTGCACCTACCTGTGTGATTTACACCTACCTGTGTGTTCTGAACCTACCTGTGTGATATACACCTACCTGTGTGTTCTGCACCTAGCTGTTTAATCTGCACCTACCTGTGTGATCTGCACCTATCTGTGTGAACTGCACCTACCTGAGTGATCAGCACCTACCTGAGTGATCAGCACCTAGCTGTTTAATTTGCACCTACCTGTGAGATCTGCACCTACGTGTGTGATCTGCATCTACCTGGTAAATCTATACCTACCTGTGTGATCTGCACCTACCTGTTTAATCTGTACCTACCTATGTGATCTGCACCTACCTGTGGGATCTGCACCTACCTGTTTAATCTACACCTACCTGTGTGACCTGCACCTACCTGAGTGATCTGCAGCTACCAGTTTAATCTGCACCTACCTTTGTGATATACACCTACTTATTTAATCTATACCTACCTGGATAATCTATACCTACCTGCGCGATTTGCACCTACCTGTGTGATCAGCACCTACCTGTTTAATCTGCACCTACCTGTTAAATTTGCACATATCTGTTTAATCTGCACCTACCTGTGTGATTTACACCTACCTGTGTGTTCTGAACCTACCTGTGTGATATACACCTACCTGTGTGTTCTGCACCTAGCTGTTTAATCTGCACCTACCTGTGTGAGCTGCATTTACCTGTTTAATCTGCACCTACCTGTGTGATTTACACCTACCTGTGCAATCTGCACCTACCTTTGTGTTCTGCACCTACCTGTGTGATCTACACCTACCTGTGCAATCTGCACCTAGCTGTTTAATCTGCACCTACCTGTGTGATCTGCATTTACCTGATTAATCTGCACCTACCTGTGTGTTCTGCACCTACCTGTGTGTTCTGCACCTACATGTGTGTTCTGCACCTACATGTGTGTTCTGCACCTACCTGTGTGTTCTGCACCTACCTGTGTGTTCTGCACCTACCTGTGTGATCTGCACCTACCTGTGTGATTTACACCTACCTGTTTGATCTGGACCTACCTGTGCAATCTGCACCTACCTGTGTGATCTGCATTTACCTGATTAATCTGCACCTACCAGTGCGATCTGAACCTACCTGTGTGATTTACACCTACCTGTGCAATCTGCACCTACCTGTGTGTTCTGCACCTACCTGTGTGATCTGCACGCTGGGATCTTCTGCTGGTGCTCGGGCTGGGGATGGGGCAGGTTTATATGGTCTTTGCGCTGAATCCTGTATTCAGTGTCCGGCTATATTTCATGCATTGGGCATTACTACATAACATGCTGACAATGGGATTGTAAATGTCAGTCCAGAACTTATATAAATAATGGCGTCTGGTCATCTACCAGGCAGGCGGCAATGATTGGTGCCAATGACGTCACACGTGGTAGAAATGATAAACTGTCTTATACTCCAGGAGTAAATCACCTCCTTATATTTACAGGTTATGCTGAACCCACCGCCGTGTATTGTATGTGCACTGTGGCTGGCACCATGAGGGACAATGTGTTCTACAGGATTATGATCTGGCGATTGTGAACAAAAGCAAGAAAAATTCACTGTTATGTTCCTGGAGGAAAAACATGACCATATGACCCTTGTGTTTTTCCACAGAGATATGGATCCATCTGACCAGGCCATGGTTCTCTATATAGATCTGGATCCATCTGACCATGCCATGGTTCTCTATATAGATCTGGATCCATCTGACCATGCCATGGTTCTCTATATAGATCTGGATCCATCTGACCATGCCATGGTTCTCTATATAGATCTGGATCCATCTGACCATGCCATGTTTCTCTATAGAGATCTGGATCCATCTGACCAGGCCATGGTTCTCTATATAGATCTGGATCCATCTGACCATGCCATGGTTCTCTATATAGATCTGGATCCATCTGACCAGGCCATGTTTCTCTATAGAGATCTGGATCCATCTGACCAGGCCATGTTTCTCTATAGAGATCTGGATCCATCTGACCAGGCCATGTTTCTCTATAGAGATCTGGATCCATCTGACCAGGACATGTTTCTCTATATAGATCTGGATCCATTTGACCAGGTCATGTTTCTCAATAGAGATCTGGATCCATCTGACCAGGACATGTTTCTCTATAGAGATCTGGATCCATCTGACCAGGCCATGTTTCTCTATAGAGATCTGGATCCATCTGACCAGGACATGTTTCTCTATAGAGATCTGGATCCATCTGACCAGGTCATGTTTCTCTACAGAGATCTGGATCTATATGACCAGGCCATGTTTCTCTATAGAGATCTGGATCCATCTGACCAGGCCATGTTTCTCTATAGAGATCTGGATCCATCTGACCAGGACATGTTTCTCTATAGAGTTCTGGATCCATCTGACCAGGACATGTTTCTCTTTATAGATCTGGATCCATCTGACAGGCCATGTTTCTCTATAGAGATCTGGATCCATCTGACCAGGCCATGTTTCTCTATAGAGATCTGAATACATCTGACCAGGCCATGTTTCTCTATAGAGATCTGGATCTATATGACCAGGGCATTTTTCTCTATAGAGATCTGGATCCATCTGACCAGGCCATGTTTCTCTATAGAGATCTGGATCCATCTGACCAGGCATTGTTTCTCTATAGAGATCTGGATCGATCTGACCAGGCCATGTTTCTCTATAGAGATCTGGATCCATCTGACCAGGCCATGTTTCTCTATAGAGATCTGGATCAATCGGAACAGGCCATGTTTCTCTATAGAGATCTGGATCCATCTGACCAGGTCATGTTTCTCTATAGAGATCTGGATCCATCTGACCAGGCCATGCTTCTCTATAGAGATCTGGATCCATCTGAACAGGCCATGTTTCCCCACAGAGATCCGGATCCATCTGACCAGGACATGTTTCTCTATAGAGATCTGGATCCATCTTACCAGGCCATGTTTCTCTATAGAGATCTGGATCCATCTCACCAGGTCTTGTTTCTCCACAGAGATCTGGATCCATCTGACCAGGCCATGTTTCTCTATAGAGATCTGGATCCATTTGACCAGGCCATGTTTCTCTACAGAGATCTGGATCCATCTCACCAGGAAATGTTTCTCTATAGAGATCTGGATCCATTTGACCAGGTCATGTTTCTCAATAGAGATCTGGATCCATCTGACCAGGTCATGTTTCTCTATAGAGATCTGGATCCATCTGACCAGGCCATGCTTCTCTATAGAGATCTGGATCCATCTGAACAGGCCATGTTTCCCCACAGAGATCCGGATCCATCTGACCAGGACATGTTTCTCTATAGAGATCTGGATCCATCTTACCAGGTCATGTTTCTCAATAGAGATCTGGATCCATATGACCAGGCCATGTTTCTCTATAGAGATCTGGATCCATCTGACCAGGCCATGTTTCTCTATAGAGATCTGGATCCATCTGATCAGGCCATGTTTCTCTATAGAGATCTGGATCCATCTGACCAGGCCATGTTTCTCTATAGAGATCTGGATCCATCTGACCAGGCCATGTTTCTCTACAGAGATCTGGATCCATCTGACCAGACCATGTTTCTCTACAGAGATCTGGATCCATCTGACCAGGTCATGTTTCTCAATAGAGATCTGGATCCATCTGATCAGGCCATGTTTCTCTACAGAGATCTGGATCCATCTCACCAGGACATGTTTCTCTATGGAGATTTGGATCCATCTGACCAGGTCATGTTTCTCTATAGAGATCTGGATCCATCTGACCAGGGCATGTTTCTCCACAGAAATCTGGATCCATCTGACCAGGACATGTTTCTCTATAGAGATCTGGATCCATCTGACCAGGCCATGTTTCTCTATAGAGATCTGGATCCATCTGACCAGTCCATGTTTCTCTACAGAGATCTGGATCCATCTGACCAGGTCATGTTTCTCTATAAAGATCTGGATCTATCTGACCAGGCCATGTTTCTCTATAGAGATCTGGATCCATCTGACCAGGCCATGTTTCTCCATAGAGATCTGGATCCATCTGATCGGGCCATGTTTCTTCATAGAGATCTGGATCCATCTGACCAGGCCATGTTTCTCTATAGAGATCTGGATCCATCTGACCAGGTCATGTTTCTCCACAGAGATCTGGATCCATCTGACCAGGTCATGTTTCTCAACAGAGATCTGGATCCATCTGACCAGGCCATGTTTATATATAGAGATCTGGATCCATCTGACCAGGCCATGTTTCTCTATAGAGATCTGGATCCAGCTGACCAGGCCATGTATCTCTATAGAGATCTGGATCCATCTGACCAGGACATGTATCTCTATAGAGATCTGGATCCATCTGACCAGGACATGTTTCTCTATAGAGATCTGGATCCATCTGACCAGGCCATGTTTCTCTATATAGATCTGGATCCATCTGACCAGGCCATGTTTCTCTATAGAGATTTGGATCCATCTGACCAGGCCATGTTTCTCTATAGAGATCTGGATCCATCTGACCAGGCCATGTTTCTCCACAGAGATCTGGATCCATCTGACCAGGACATGTTTCTCTATAGAGATCTGTATCCATCCGACCATGCCATGTTTCTCTATAGAGATCCGGATCCATCTGACCAGGACATGTTTCTTTATAGAGATCTGGATCCATCTGACCAGGCCATGTTTCTCTATAGAGATCTGGATGCATCTGACCAGGCCATGTTTCTCTATAGAGATCTGGATGCATCTGACCAGGACATGTTTCTCTATAGAGATCTGGATCCATCTGACCAGGTTATGTTTCTCTATAGAGATCTGGATCCATCTGACCAGGTCATGTTTCTCTATAGAGATCTGGATCCATCTGACCAGGTCTTGTTTCTCTATAGAGATCTGGATCCATCTGACCAGGTCATGTTTCTCTATAGAGATCTGGATCCATCTGACCAGGGCATGTTTCTCTATAGAGATCTGGATCCATCTGACCAGGCCATGTTTCTCTATAGAGATCTGGATCCATCTGACCAGGACATGTTTCTCTATAGAGATCTGGATCCATCTGACCAGGCCATGTTTCTCCACAGAGATCTGGATCCATCTGACCAGGCCATGTTTCTCTATAGAGATCCGGATCCATCTGACCAGGACATGTTTCTTTATAGAGATCTGGATCCATCTGACCAGGTCATGTTTCTCTATAGAGATCTGGATGCATCTGACCAGGACATGTTTCTCTATAGAGATCTGGATCCATCTGACCAGGTCTTGTTTCTCTATAGAGATCTGGATCCATCTGACCAGGACATGTTTCTCTATATAGATCTGGATCCATCTGTCAATCAGCTTTACAAGGTATTGTGGGTTTCACATGACCCAGAACCTCCAAAGGTCCTTTTACCTACCATAGAGACTAAACCACAGTCACAGGACCCGCAGGCCCTGCGACGCTATGCAAGGTAAGTATACACTTTCTACACAGTATTTACATTTATTTTAGCAATATATTAACTTTATGAGGGGTGACTAGGGGAAGACTAAAGAAGCGGAACCCCACAGTTACTAGGAACTCTGACTTTGGGGACCCCTAACCAAGGTACGGTATGCAATACGGTACCGGGACACCGCAATGTCTGCACTGATTGCAGTACAGAGCCTCTGTTAGGAGAGCGAGGAGAGGTGAGTAGACTATTAGATTTTTATTATTTTTTCATTGGGGCCCAATTATTATATGGTGGCAGGGGGTATCTATTATAATAGGAGCCTAAAAGGGTTGCCACCTTTCTTACAAAAAAATACCGGTCATGGTAATTTGCATAAATAATTATATATGCGTGACATGACAGGAAGCTCCGCCCATGCCCATACACGTCACGTAATCAGGGAGTTCAGAAGGGGATTAAAATGGCTCAAGGGGATCAGAGGGAGGCAATGAAATGGCTCAGGGGGATCAGAAGGAGGCAATGAAATGGCTAAGGGGGATCAGAAGGAGGCAATGAAATGGCTCAGGGGGATCAGAAGGAGGCAATAAAATGGCTCAGGGGGATCAGAGGGAGGCAATGAAATGGCTAAGGGGGATCAGAAGGAGGCAATGAAATGGCTCAGGGGGATCAGAAGGAGGCAATGAAATGGCTAAGGGGGATCAGAAGGAGGCAATGAAATGGCTCAGGGGGATCAGAAGGAGGCAATAAAATGGCTCAGGGGGATCAGAAGGAGGCAATGAAATGGCTCAGGGGGATCAGAAGGAGGCAATGAAATGGCTCAGGGGGATCAGAAGGAGGCAATAAAATGGCTCAGGGGGATCAGAGGGGGCAATGAAATGGCTCAGGGGGATCAGAAGGAGGCAATGAAATGGCTCAGGGGGATCAGAAGGAGGCAATGAAATGGCTCAGGGGGATCAGAGGGAGGCAATGAAATGGCTCAGGGGGATCAGAGGGAGGCAATGAAATGGCTCAGGGGGATCAGAGGGAGGCAATGAAATGGCTCAGGGGGATCAGAAGGAGGCAATAAAATGGCTCAGGGGGATCAGAGGGAGGCAATGAAATGGCTCAGGGGGATCAGAAGGAGGCAATGAAATGGCTCAGGGGGATCAGAAGGAGGCAATGAAATGGCTCAGGGGGATCAGAGGGAGGCAATGAAATGGCTAAGGGGGATCAGAAGGAGGCAATGAAATGGCTCAGGGGGATCAGAAGGAGGCAATGAAATGGCATAAATCACAGGGGGGGGGGGGATTTGAAATGACACAAGGCCCCTGTGCCATTTCAGTCCTCCCCCGACCCTCCTGTGCCATTTTAATTGACAACCCAATCCCCCTTGTGCCATTTTAAATTTCCCTCCTCTTCCCCTGAACCCCTGAATCAGGTGTGGGCAATTAACATGGCAGAGGGGGATCAGGGCCCACACACATTATACATACACACTCCTCCTCTGGACCCCAAATCCCAACCCCCGCCCTCCGGTCCTCGGCCTCCGAACCTGCGGCCCATCGCCATAAAGTTTACCGCCAAGACCTGCTGCTGATCTGGTCACAGCTAGGGAGCGCACAACCGCATTAGGCGCCCACGTGCGTGTGTGTATGCCTGTGCTGGGGGGGATATGGGGCAAACTGGTTGTGATGGGACGGGGGGGGGGTTTGGATTGGGGGCGAGAGGCTATCGCCGGGCTTGCCCGCAGCTCACTGATTTAAAGTAGCTGCGGGTAGAGGGAGCCTGACTACTATATGGGGACACAGAAGGGGGCTAACTACTATATGAGGGTAGTGTGTAAGCCTAACTGGTATATACAAACTGTGGTATGGGGCAATACAGTCGGGGAGTGTGTTCATGAGGGGAAGAAGGTGCGGGAACAAGGAGCCTAAAATGTTGTCAGATTCTGTAGAGAAGAGTTGTTATTGGGAGTCTTCATGATAATGTATAGGGAAGTGAATGACTCCGAATAGAGAAGACGCCCCCTGTGATTTACTGAGAGAAGACGCCCCCTGTGATTTACTGAGAGAAGACGCCCCCTGTGATTTACTGAGAGAAGACGCCCCCTGTGATTTCCTGAGAGAAGACGCCCCCTGTAGTCACTGGACATAAATGCCCTGTAATCACAGATACTGTGTGTAGGGTCTTCTCCTTTGGCCTCGTGGCAGATGTGGCCCCGGTGATGGTAATATGTAGTCATGATGTGGCGGTATTATTTGTCCTTTGTATAGGATATTATTTGACTATTATGTAGCTCAGCCCCGATAACCAGGCTGCGCTCCGCATCACAATGATTCTGCCTCTCCCTAGTGTATTCTCAGATTGGGGAGTATCTGGGTGTCTTCAGGATTCACATTTTAATGAAGTGATGGAAAATCTCCGTCTGCCTAATCCCCGTTAGTTATGAGGTTAATAGTGACGTCACATGATACGTGTCACATGATGGAGAGCGTTATGAGCAGATGACTGGGCTGCCGCCATTCCTTGTATTATTCAGTCTCATTGCCTCACTCCCGGCTGCTGGAGCGGCGTCGATGGTCGATGGAAACGCTGAGTATTACCGGGACATATTAAGCTGTGAATCATTTTACTACGACCGACGATCTCCAACAAGTCCAAACATCTCTTCCTAATAGTGTATTGAAGGCGTCTGTACATTAGACTACCACAGAGGCAACAGAGGGAGGAGGAGGATGATCGCCCTCTGTGCCAGTTCATGTATCAACGAGGGTAAGAAAAACCAGGGACCGGCCCTTAGGCTGCTGTATTGCCTAAAGGTGACAGTCAGGAGGCGCTACATAGGATATGTCATATATGTATGTTTTCTGCCGCCACCTAATAAAGGATAACCTTCCGTACAGAGAGGATTTCTGGTGTATCATCAGTGACACTAACCAAAATCTTAAAGGGGTACTTCACCTACAGACATCTTTTTATAGGGGATAAGATGTCTGATCGCGGGGGTCCTGCCGCTGGGGAAGCCCCGGAGGCTTGTGACGTGAGGTCACGAGCCTCCGCCCCGCATCGCCAGTCATGTCTGGGGTACCGCAGCCGAGATCACGGGGTCTTTTGAATAGGGAATAAGATGTCTAGGGGTGGAGTACCCCTTCAAAATACTTGTAGTTGCCACTAAATAATAGTGTAATTATGGTATTATTACACCAAAAGTACAAACAGGCAACTACCTGTAGAAGAGCCAACATGGGCTATGTTAAAACCACAGTAACGTGCCCCCCTCTACATGTTTCAGCGGTCACCCACCGTGCCCATGCCCATAATTCCCCCAGAACACGGCCCGGGGTCATTGTGTGGGATATTAAGTCCCTGGGGCAATTGGTGTCATTGAATGGAGTCATATAGACTGTTTTCAAAATATTGTTTTGTCACAAAATCAAATCTTAACCTTAAAGTTTATATAAATATAGTAATAGATGGAGTCAATTTGAGTAGTCGTATTAGTCCAGTGATGCAAATGTAAATAACCTTTTATTATTGGAATAACAGAATTTTGTAGAGAAGCTTCAGGATTCCTCCCTTTATCAAATCCAAAGCAAAAAAGAGATTAAAGGGAGGAATCCTGAAATATTTCTACAAAATTCTGTTAGTCCAATAATAAAGGTTATTACAAGATACTGCAACACTTTATGATTTGCATTTGTGATAGATATGAGATAGATAGATAGATATGAGATAGATAGATAGATATGAGATAGATAGATATGAGATAGATAGATAGATATGAGATAGATAGATATGAGATAGATAGATAGATAGATATGAGATACATAGATAGATAGATAGATAGATAGATAGATAGATAGATAGATGAGATAGATAGATAGATAGATAGATAGATGAGATAGATAGATAGATAGATATGAGATAGATAGATATGAGATAGATAGATATGAGATAGATAGATAGATAAATAGATATGAGATAGATAGATAGATATGAGATAGATAGATATGAGATAGATAGATATGAGATATATATGAGATAGATAGATAGATATGAGATAGATATGAGATAGATAGATAGATATGAGATAGATAGATAGATATGAGATAGATAGATAGATAGATATGAGATAGATAGATATGAGATATATATGAGATAGATAGATAGATATGAGATAGATATGAGATAGATAGATAGATATGAGATAGATAGATATGAGATAGATAGATAGATAGATAGATAGATAGATAGATATGAGATAGATAGATAGATAGATAGATAAATGAGATAGATAGATAGATAGATAGATAGATGAGATAGATAGATAGATATGAGATAGATAGATATGAGATAGATAGATATGAGATAGATAGATAGATAAATAGATATGAGATAGATAGATAGATATGAGATAGATAGATAGATATGAGATAGATAGATATGAGATAGATAGATATGAGATAGATAGATAGATATGAGATAGATATGAGATAGATAGATAGATAGATAGATAGATATGAGATAGATAGATATGAGATAGATAGATAGATAGATATGAGATAGATAGATATGAGATATATATGAGATAGATAGATATGAGATATATATGAGATAGATAGATAGATATGAGATAGATAGATATGAGATATATATGAGATAGATAGATAGATAGATATGAGATAGATAGATATGAGATAGATATGAGATAGATAGATAGATATGAGATAGATATGAGATAGATAGATAGATATGAGATAGATATGAGATAGATAAATAGATATGAGATAGATAGATAGATGAGATAGATAGATATGAGATAGATAGATATGAGATAGATAGATATGAGATAGATAGATAGATAAATAGATATGAGATAGATAGATAGATAAATAGATATGAGATAGATAGATAGATAGATATGAGATAGATAGATATGAGATAGATATGAGATAGATAGATAGATAGATATGAGATAGATAGATATGAGATAGATAGATATGAGATAGATAGATATGAGATAGATAGATATGAGATAGATAGATATGAGATAGATAGATATGAGATAGATAGATAAATAGATATGAGATAGATAGATAGATAGATTGATATGAGATAGATAGATATGAGATAGATAGATATAAGATAGATATGAGATAGATAGATATGAGATAGATAGATAAATAGATATGAGATAGATAGATAGATAGATTGATATGAGATAGATAGATATGAGATAGATAGATATGAGATAGATAGATATGAGATAGATATGAGATAGATAGATAGATAGATAGATAGATAGATATGAGATAGATAGATATGAGATAGATAGATATGAGATAGATAGATATGAGATAGATAGATATGAGATAGATAGATAGATAGATAGATATGAGATAGATGGATATGAGATATATATGAGATAGATAGATAGATATGAGATAGATAGATATGAGATATATATGAGATAGATAGATAGATAGATATGAGATAGATAGATATGAGATAGATAGATATGAGATAGATAGATATGAGATAGATAGATATGAGATAGATAGATAAATAGATATGAGATAGATAGATAGATAGATTGATATGAGATAGATAGATATGAGATAGATAGATATAAGATAGATATGAGATAGATAGATATGAGATAGATAGATAAATAGATATGAGATAGATAGATAGATAGATTGATATGAGATAGATAGATATGAGATAGATAGATATGAGATAGATAGATATGAGATAGATATGAGATAGATAGATAGATAGATATGAGATAGATAGATATGAGATAGATAGATATGAGATAGATAGATATGAGATAGATAGATATGAGATAGATAGATAGATAGATAGATATGAGATAGATAGATATGAGATATATATGAGATAGATAGATATGAGATATATATGAGATAGATAGATAGATATGAGATAGATAGATATGAGATATATATGAGATAGATAGATAGATAGATATGAGATAGATAGATATGAGATAGATATGAGATAGATAGATAGATAGATATGAGATAGATATGAGATAGATAGATAGATATGAGATAGATAGATAGATGAGATAGATAGATAGATATGAGATAGATAGATATGAGATAGATAGATAGATAGATAGATATGAGATAGATAGATAGATAGATAGATATGAGATAGAGATATGTGTCGGTACTGTACTGTACATTGTCACAAAACTGAGTTTTCATCTCAGCAGTAGTGTTGCTCGCAAATATTCGCAATTCATATTTTATTCGCGAACATAGCGCTATATATTCAAAATTACGAATATTCTTTTTTTTTCCCAGTACACATGACAGTGATCATCCCTCTCTGCTTCCAGCTTGTGTGGTGTAATGACGGCTCTAATACTACTGTGTGAGACTGGCGCGCGAATAATCCTTTCTGCTGCTTCTATCAAGTTACACTGCTATACTTGCTATAAAGTTCATACATTTTCACATATGCGAAAAAACGTGAATATTACGAATATGCGAATTTAGCGAATATATGATGAATATTCGTCCATATATTCGCAAAATATCGCGAATTCGAATATGGCCTATGCCGCTCAACACTACTCAGCAGCAGAATGGGCCAAACCTTAAGCTCTTGAGTAGGAAACCTTATAGATTGCAGGGACTCCTGTTATTATTTACGAGACCTGTTAATTGTGTGGTACGGGGAGGTAAGTGGCCCATGGAGTTCAGGGACAAATTGCCCATCATATTTGGGACAAATTTAATGGCCCTTCATAAACTTGCATTGAGGGGGCGGGGCGGGGCGTGATACACGGAAGCCCGCACACAGCGTTCGGGAACTCAATGTTCAGGATGGTGGGGAGCGGAGTAACCCTTTAGAACTCGCACATGATAGGGTTTTTTACCCCGGGTTTCGTGGATGCCTACACCACAGCTCATCTATACTGTCCACTAACATCCAACTTCAGCCACGGACATCATCACCTTCGAGGTCGGGAGCAATCCAAGCCAGACCACAGCCCTCTATCTTTTGGAAATCAACGCAGTTACCGTGTAAATCTCAGTGCATCCTCAACATCTGCTCAGCGCATCCTCCGGCTGGCACTACCAGCAACGGGCCAGACGCCAATCGATGTCAGCCTGCATCCAACACTAAACAGAGGAGCTCCCACACCAAAACAGGGCGGTGAGTCGTGCGGTGAATGGTGCGGCGAGTGGTGCTGTGAGTCATGCGGTGAGTGGTACGGTGAGTGGTGCTGTGAGTGGTGCTGTAAGTGGTGCGGTGAGTGGTGCGGTGAATGGTGCGGTGAATGGTGCTGTGAGTGGTGCTGTGAGTCATGCGGTGAGTGGTGCTGTGAGTCATGCGGTGAGTGGTACGGTGAGTGGTGCTGTGAGTGGTGCTGTAAGTGGTGCGGTGAGTGGTGCGGTGAATGGTGCGGTGAATGGTGCTGTGAGTGGTGCTGTGAGTGGTGCGGTGAGTGGTGCGGTGAGTGGTGCGGTGAATGGTGCGGTGAGTGGTGCGGTGAGTGGTGCGGTGAGTGGTGCGGTGAGTGGTGCTGTGAGTGGTGCTGTGAGTGGTGCGGTGACTGGTGCGGTGAGTGGTGCGGTGAGTGGTGCGGTGAGTGGTGCGGCGACTGGTGCGGCGAGTGGTGCGGCAAGTGGTGCCGTGAGTGGTGCGGTGAGTGGTGCGGTGAGTGGTGCGGTGAGTGGTGCCGTGAGTGGTGCGGTGAATGGTGCGGTGAGTGGTGCGGTGAGTGGTGCGGTGAATGGTGCGGTGAGTGGTGCGGTGAGTGGTGCGGTGAGTGGTGCGGTGAGTGGTGCGGTGAATGGTGCGGTGAGTGGTGCGGTGAGTGGTGCGGTGAGTGGTGCGGTGAATGGTGCGGTGAGTGGTGCGATAAAGGGTGCGGCGCACCGACAATTCTTACTATAAACTTGAGACCATACCTAGGATTTGTTATACATTAATCCAGCAGCATTGACTTAGCGCTACTTATCTCCAGACTTAATGGACTTTGCACAATTCGTATATAGGGGATGTTGGTATACACTCTTTCTTAGCAGGAAATTCAGCTGTTCCCCAAAGAGTTCTGCTTTATTACAGGAAGTACAGTTGGTTTTTACATTGTACAATGAAGGAGGGTTAGTTATGACAACACGATTAGCATGTTACATTTTGATTGGTTATTCGATTATTGTGTTCGTATATATTAGCATATCTAGTGTCCATTTATTTCTTCTTCTCAGATATTTAGTCTTTCTACTCCCGCATGGAGTCATCTCAAGGCCTCAATCTGGAGTCACGAGCAGATAGGATTCTGATGTATATGTGTTAAAGGGTAGGGAACAAATATATTTTTCCAGCAGCAATTGCATATTAGTATTGGTATATTGATCAGACATTAGAAACCCAAGGGTCATCCCTATCACATTTAGAAGCGCTATAGACTATTTGCCACACTGGGATACCAGCACTATTTTACCCTGAATATTATGTGTCGATTTTATTTTGTTTCATTGCATGAATATTTTATACATTCACTACTTTGCTTATCGTGGTGAGTCCGAGGTTAGGGCCCTACAAAGGACACCACAAGCACTATCATTGTAATAATACATTGTTTTCAATTAATTCACTGGATCTACATCATTTTTTACATATATTTTATATACACCCATTTATTGGTGACAATCAAGCCCAGACTTGAGGAAAGTGTACCCCCACTTTATACAAAAATAAACATATGTGGTATCGCTGCGTGCGTAAATGTCCAAACTATAAAAAAATATATTGTTAATTAAACCGCACGGTCAATGGCGTACACGTAAAAAAAAACTCCAAAGTCCAAAATAGCGTATTTTTGGTCACTTTTCATAACAATTAAAAAGTTAATAAAAAGCAATCAAAAAGTCCGATCAAAACAAAAATGGTACCGATAAAAACTTCAGAACACTGCGCAAAAATATTAGTCCTCATACTGCCCCATATGCAGAAAAATAAAAAAGTTATAGGGGTCAGAACATTTTTAAATGAATAAATGTTCCTGCATGTAGTTATGATTTTTTCCAGAAGTGCGACAAAATCAAACCTATAGAATTAGGGGATCATTTTAATCGTATGGACCTACAGAATAAAGAGAAGGTGACATTTTTACTGAAAAATTTACTATGTAGAAACAGAAGCCCCCAAAATCTACAAAATGGTGTTTTTTCTTCAATTTTGTTGCACAATTATATATATTTATTTTCCGTTTCGCTGTAGATTTTTGGGTAAAATGACTGATGTCTCTGCAAAGTAGAATTGATGGCGCAAAAAATAAGCCGTCATATGGATTTTTAGGTGGAAAATTGAAAGGGTTATGATTTTTAAAAGGTGAGGAGAAAAAAAAGAAAATGCAAAAACTGAAGAACCCTGAGTCCTTGAGGGGTTAACATATTGCATTTTATTTAATACATATTATACTATTGTACCGTACTGGACCTAATTCTTTCCTTTGTATACCTTCGAGGACTGGTTGCATTATATATATTATATACCGTATTTTTCGCCGTATAAGACGCACTTTTTCTTCCCCAAAACTGAGGGGAAAGAGTTGGTGCGTCTTATACGGCGAATACACCCCTATTGCGGCGGTCCCTGCGGCCATCAACGGCCGGGACCTGCGGCTAATACAGGACATCACCGATCGCGGTGATGCCCTGTATTAACCCTTCAGATGCGGCGATCAAAGCTGACTGCCGCGTCTGAAGGGAAAGTGACACTAACCCGGCTGTTCAGTCGGGCTGTTCGGGACCGCCGCGATTTCACCGCGGCGGTCCCGAACAGCCTGACTGAATAGCCGGGTTAGTGCTTACAGGACACCGGGAGGGACCTTACCTGCCTCCTCGGGGTCTTCTCCGTTCAGGGATCCCCTGTATGGCCGGCGCTCTCCTTCCTCGTCATCACGTCGTCGCGTACGTGTGTCGGCGTGCGTAACGACGTGATGGCGGCGACGGAGAGCGAGGATACCCGGCCGGCAGCAGAGACGTTCCGGAGCGACGGGGACGCGGCGACAGCGATGGAGCGACATCCAGGGCAGCGGTGACGGGTCCGGAGCGGCAGGGACACGTGAGTATTACCTCCTATGCAGTGGTCTTCAATCTATGGACCTCCAGATGTTGCAAAACTACAACTCCCAGCATGCCCGGACAGCCAACGGCTGTCCGGGCATGCTGGGAGTTATAGTTTTGCAACATCTGGAGTTCCGCAGGTTGAGGACCACTATTGGGTTCAAAATCTTTAATTTTTTAGATTTTGCACCTAAAAATAGGGTGCGTCTTATACGCCGGTGGGTCCTATAGGAGGAAAAATACGGTATATATTTTATTCCTTTTCCCTTTTATTATATTTCACAACTTCTGACCACGGACGGTAATGGGAGAGGAAAGTTAGACATTTGTTCTCCTAGGAGCTTCCTGGGTCGCCATGGGTTTTGGGTTATCTTATGTATGGTTTTTGGGTTATATTATGTCCTCCTTGGGACAATCCTCAGGCAGGACACATATCTTCTTCTCTTCATCCAGGAGCACGTACCCCGGTTTACACTGGCAGCCTATGTAACATTGTGCGGTGCACCTTATGGGCTCATCGGGCCGACTGCTGCAGGTGGTGGGGCACGTGGTGCCGCATCCTGTGTACGTGGTGTTCCCGGTGCAAGTCGGACATTTCTCCTTCTCTACACATGAACCTTCCAGCTCCACAAATCCTTCCTTACAGAAGCAGCCGGGGTTACACTTCTTGTTACACGGCCCCCCGGTGGGGTGGGTGCAGTTCGCTGGGCAGGAGGTCCCACATCTATTGTACACTTTGTCTGGTCCACAGTCTATTTTAGTGGCTGCAAAAGTAGAATAATAATGTTACACAAATCAGTATATGAGGAAACTTAGAGATAGTGGGACTTTATGGGAACCATAGAGGGTGATAAAGGGGCCCATTGGGAAAGTGACTCAGTGAGTAAGATAGTGAGTAAGATAGTGAGTAAGATAGTGAGTAAGATAGTGAGTAAGATAGGGGCTCACAGAGGAAGATAGTGACTCAGAGAGGAAGATGGTGGCTCAGAGAGGAAGATAGTGGCTCAGAGAGTAAAATAGCTGCTCAGAGAGTAAAAAAAAGTGACTCAGAGATTACGATAGTGGCTTAGAGAGTAAGATAGTGGCTCAGAGAGTAAGATAGTGACTCAGTGAGTAAGACAGTGACTCAGAGAATAAGAAAGTGACTCAGTGAGTAAGATAGGGACTCAGTGAGTAAGATAGTGTCTCAGAGAGTAAGATAGTGGCTCAGAGAGTATGATAATGGCTTAGAGAGTAAGATAGTGGCTCAGTGAGTAAGATGGTGGCTCAGAGAGCGAGATAGTGGCTCAGAGAGAAAGATAGTGGCTCAGAGAGAAAGATAGTGGCTCAGAGAGAAAGATAGTGGCTCAGAGAGTAAGATAGTGGCTCAGAGAGTAAAATAGCTGCTCAGAGAGTAAAAAAAAGTGACTCAGAGATTACGATAGTGGCTCAGAGAGTAAGATAGTGGGTCAGAGAGTAAGATAGTGGCTCAGAGAGAAAGATAGTAGCTCAGAGAGTAAGATAGTGACTCAGTGAGTAAGATAGTGACTAAGATAGTGACTCATTGAGTAAGATAGTGCCTCAGAGCGTAAGAAAGAGACTCAGTGAGTAAGATAGTGACTCAATGAGTAAGATAGTGACTCAGAGAATAACAAAGTGACTCAGTGAGTAAGATAGTGACTCAGAGAGTAAGATAGTGTCTCAGAGAGTATGATAATGGCTTACAGAGTATGATAGTGGTTCAGAGAGTAAGATAGTGTCTCAGAGAGTAAGATAGTGTCTCAGAGAGTAAGATAGTGACTCAGTGAATAAGAAAGTGACTCAGTGAGTAAGATAGTGTCTCAGAGAGTAAGATAGTGACTCAGTGAATAAGATAGTGACTCAGAGAATAAGAAAGTGACTCAGTGAGTAAGATAGTGTCTCAGAGAGTAAGATAGTGGCTCAGAGAGAAGGATAGTGGCTCAGAGAGTAAGAAAGTGACTCAGTGAGTAAGATTGTGACAAAGATAGTGGCTCAGAGAGTAAGATAGTGGCTCAGAGAGAAAGATAGTGGCTCAGAGAGAAAGATAGTGGCTCAGAGAGTAAGATAGTGAGTAAGATAGTGAGTAAGATAGGGGCTCACAGAGGAAGATAGTGACTCAGAGAGGAAGATGGTGGCTCAGAGAGGAAGATAGTGGCTCAGAGAGGAAGATAGTGGCTCAGAGAGTAAAATAGCTGCTCAGAGAGTAAAAAAAAGTGACTCAGAGATTACGATAGTGGCTTAGAGAGTAAGATAGTGGCTCAGAGAGTAAGAAAGTGACTCAGTGAGTAAGATAGTGGCTCAGAGAGTAAGAAAGTGATTCAGTGAGTAAGATTGTGACAAAGATAGTGGCTCAGAGAGTAAGATAGTGGCTCAGAGAGAAAGATAGTGGCTCAGAGAGAAAGATAGTGGCTCAGAGAGTAAGATAGTGACTAAGATAGTGGCTCATTGAGTAAGATAGTGTCTCAGAGAGTAAGATAGTGACTCAGTGAGTAAGACAGTGACTCAGAGAATAAGAAAGTGACTCAGTGAGTAAGATAGGGACTCAGTGAGTAAGATAGTGTCTCAGAGAGTAAGATAGTGGCTCAGAGAGTATGATAATGGCTTAGAGAGTAAGATAGTGGCTCAGTGAGTAAGATGGTGGCTCAGAGAGCGAGATAGTGGCTCAGAGAGAAAGATAGTGGCTCAGAGAGAAAGATAGTGGCTCAGAGAGTAAGATAGTGGCTCAGAGAGTAAGATAGTGACTCAGTGAATAAGATAGTGACTCAGAGAATAAGAAAGTGACTCAGTGAGTAAGATTGTGACAAAGATAGTGGCTCAGAGAGTAAGATAGTGGCTCAGAGAGAAAGATAGTGGCTCAGAGAGAAAGATAGTGGCTCAGAGAGTAAGATAGTGACTAAGATAGTGGCTCATTGAGTAAGATAGTGGCTCAGAGAGTAAGATAGTGACTCAGTGAGTAAGACAGTGACTCAGAGAAAAAGAAAGTGACTCAGTGAGTAAGATAGGGACTCAGTGAGTAAGATAGTGTCTCAGAGAGTAAGATAGTGGCTCAGAGAGTATGATAATGGCTTAGAGAGTAAGATAGTGGCTCAGTGAGTAAGATGGTGGCTCAGAGAGCGAGATAGTGGCTCAGAGAGTAAGATAGTGGCTCAGAGAGAAAGATAGTGGCTCAGAGAGAAAGATAGTGGCTCAGAGAGTAAGATAGTGGCTCAGAGAGTAAGATAGTGGCTCAGAGAGTAAAATAGCTGCTCAGAGAGTAAAAAAAAGTGACTCAGAGATTACGATAGTGGCTCAGAGAGTAAGATAGTGGCTCAGAGAGAAAGATAGTAGCTCAGAGAGTAAGATAGTGACTCAGTGAGTAAGATAGTGCCTCAGAGCGTAAGAAAGAGACTCAGTGAGTAAGATAGTGACTCAATGAGTAAGATAGTGGCTCAGAGAGTATGATAATGGCTTACAGAGTGTGATAGTGGTTCAGAGAGTAAGATAGTGTCTCAGAGAGTAAGATAGTGTCTCAGAAAACAAGATCCCCCTTTAAACTAACAAATGCAGTTTGGCAAATAATCTTGATTATAATTTCTCTACCATTATGTGTCTACAGATCGTATGTATTTTTTTGTTTCTCCATATCAAGCACACTCACTAGCCCTACAGCACAATCACAGGATATATAGTAGGGATACACCTCTCCTCCAGCTCTATCTGTATACTGCTGCTCTATCTATGGGATGAGGATATATAGTAGGGATACACCTCTGCTCCAGCTCTATCTGTATACTGCTGCTGCTATCTCTATGGGATCAGGTTATAAATAGCTCTATCTCTCTGGGCATGCTGTGAGATGTAGTTTCACAAAAGCTAGCGACACCCTGATTAAGAAATATTGCTCCAAGTAAATAATATATAAGTAATGGGCGCCCCACTACTAACTGGGGTGTATTCACTCACTGTGAATATATAGAGAATATGCAAGACATAGAATGTTCTATACCATTTTTGGATAATTGACTGGAGCATCATAAGGTATAATACTTACAATTATTTGCATTGACCAGTATGAAGGCTGCACCTGCAGAACACAAAGTGTGTAAAACCACAGGTATATACTAGTGCATAGCATACATAACAATTCCTGTATATACTAAAACATAGCATACATAATTCCTGTATATACTACAGCACTGCATATACATTGTGTGTATATATATATATATATATATATATCAATTCCTGTATATACTAGTACATTGTATATATATATATATATATATATATATATATATATATATATCTCAATTCCTGTATATACTAGTACATTGTATATATATTTATATATATATATATATATATATATATATATATATATATATATATATAACAATTCCTGTATATACTAGTACGTTGTATATATAACAATTCCTGTATATACTAGTACATTGTATATATAACAATTCCTGTATATACTAGTACATTGTATATATAACAATTCCTGTATATACCAGTACATTGTATATATAACAATTCCTGTATATACTAGTACATTGTATATATAACAATTCCTGTATATACTAGTACATTGTATATATAACAATATGGAAATCCCAGGATAGATGGACATGGTAATGATTTGCAAATGATGATAGTCTGATAATACCACCATAGAGTGCTCTCATAAAACCGCCATAGAGTTCTCTAATAATACCACCATAGATTGCTCAGATAATACCACAATAGACCGCCCTGATAATACCACCATGGAGTTCTCTAATAATACCACCATAGAGTTCTCTAATAATACCACCATAGAGTGCTCTGATAATACCACCATAGAGTTCTCTGATAATACCACCATAGACCGTCCTGATAATACCACCATAGAGTTCTCTAATAATACCACCATAGAGTTCTCTAATAATACCACCATAGAGTGCTCTGATAATACCACCATAGAGTTCTCTGATAATACCACCATAGAGTGCTCTGATAATACCACCATAGAGTTCTCTGATAATACCACCATAGACCACCCTGATAATACCACTATAGAGTTCTCTGATAATACCACCATAGAGTTCTCTAATAATACCACCATAGAGTGCTCTGATAATACCACCATAGAGTTCTCTGATAATACCACCATAGACCGTCCTGATAATACCACCATAGAGTTCTCTGATAATACCACCATAGAGTTCTCTGATAATACCACCATAGAGTTCCCTGATAATACCACCATACAGTTCTCTGATAATACCACCATAGAGTTCTCTGATAATACCACCATAGAGTGCTCTGATAATACCACCATAGAGTTCTCTAATAATACCACCATAGAGTTCTCTGATAATACCACCATAGAGTTCTCTGATAATACCACCATAGACCGTCCTGATAATACCACTATAGAGTTCTCTGATAATACCACCATAGAGTTCTCTGATAATACCACCATATAGTTCTCTGATAATACCACCATAGAGTTCTCTAATAATACCACCATAGAGTTCTCTGATAATACCACCATAGAGTGCTCTAATAATACCACCATAGAGTGCTCTGATAATACCACCATAGACCGTCCTGATAATACCACTATAGAGTTCTCTGATAATACCACCATAGAGTGCTCTGATAATACCACCATAGAGTTCTCTGATAATACCACCATAGAGTTCTCTGATAATACCACCATAGAGTTCTCTGATAATACCACCATATAGTTCTCTGATAATACCACCATAGAGTTCTCTGATAATACCACCATATAGTTCTCTGATAATACCACCATATAGTTCTCTGATAATACCACCATATAGTTCTCTGATAATACCACCATATAGTTCTCTGATAATACCACCATAGACCACCCTGATAATACCACCATAGACCACCCTGATAATACCACCATAGAGTTCTCTGATAATACCACCATAGAGTTCTCTGATAATACCACCATAGAGTGCTCTGATAATACCACCATAGAGTTCTCTGATAATACCACCATAGAGTTCTCTAATAATACCACCATAGAGTTCTCTGATAATACCACCATAGAGTTCTCTAATAATACCACCATAGAGTTCTCTAATAATACCACCATAGAGTTCTCTGATAATACCACCATAGAGTTCTCTGATAATACCACCATAGAGTTCTCTGATAATACCACCATAGAGTTCTCTGATAATACCACCATACAGTTCTCTGATAATACCACCATAGAGTTCTCTGATAATACCACCATAGAGTTCTCTGATAATACCACCATATAGTTCTCTGATAATACCACCATAGAGTTCTCTGATAATACCACCATAGAGTTCTCTGATAATACCACCATAGAGTTCTCTGATAATACCACCATAGAGTTCTCTGATAATACCACCATATAGTTCTCTGATAATACCACCATAGACCACCCTGATAATACCACCATAGAGTGCTCTGATAATACCACCATATAGTTCTCTGATAATACCACCATAGACCACCCTGATAATACCACCATAGAGTGCTCTGATAATACCACCATAGAGTTCTCTGATAATACCACCATATAGTTCTCTGATAATACCACCATAGACCACCCTGATAATACCACCATAGAGTGCTCTGATAATACCACTGTACAGTGACCAAATAACAGCCTCATATATGCAGTAATCTAATAATGCACCACAATGTCTATATTATACTGCTATATAAATACTATTTTCATAATATTAGGACTTGTAGTAGTAGTAGTCACAAGTCCTTGTTACAGGTGATCTGTGGCGCCCCCTTCAGGTGTAGTTGTGTGACCAGAGAGGTCATCCACTGTAAACACCGGTGTCCCTGGCAGATGATATTGATCTGATGACTCTGCCAGACGCAACAATGTATCCTCAAATGTGAAAGGAGAAAACAACATAAAATCTCTAAGATCTAAGAAAACGGTGGAAAATTCCAGGAATTATTCTGTAAACATAAAGGATGGAGATAAGAGAAGCACCAAACCTGCAACTCACCCAGCGATGCCAGCAGGAGCGGCACAGAGACGGGCGCCATGTCTTACTTATTTCTCTTTCTTATTTGCTGTAAAGGAATAGATGTGTCTTGATTCATGCAGGTTTGTTACAGTGGATCAAGGATCTATGAGCCACTGTTGGATCTATTGTAATCTGCTCCGACTCTATCCTGAACTCCTCTTTACAAGATGCGGAATCCAGACTTTAAGAAATAGATTATTTAATTAGCAAAATGGTAAAATAACATAAAGGACTAAAAAGTAAATAAAGTATAAAGCAAAACCTCTCTTCAATGTCCTATACTTGGAAAAGAATCTAAGCATTAATAAACATATAACATATAAACCTAATATCTGGATCTACTCCTAATCTTCTCCCATACAATGTGGCCTAGTATATATATATATATATCTATCACATTCACACCCATTACTCCTCCCATTGCTCCGGTATCGTTCTTCTCTGTTCCAGTCTCTCCAATCACCTCGCAGTATCCGGATATGGGTCAGTTCCTGAACACCGTTGCAGTAGCTCCATCTTCCTGCGGATGGCGTCCTTGCACCTCGGATAAGTCCTTGGGATTTACACCTTGGTGACTCCATTATAGATGCGTAGTCCATTGTGTGCGACCCCCCAGGGGCTGGTTTCGTCTTCCCCACTTTTATCTTTTTCATTCAGCGTTCTTGTTTTGTTGCTTTTACAATAGTATGAAATGTTCCTTCTTATCAATTCTGCTGCTCACAATAGGATCAAACACGAAGTCCAGATGCCAGGACCATTGACATTACTATTTACAACTGGGTGACAGCAGGTTCACGCCTCATATCCTGTCTCCCCGCCATATCTGATGGGATCAGTCTAATGTTGTCTTCCAACAGCCACTATTTCTCTTTAAATTGTTGTTATTGTGGTTGAGGTGAAGTAGTCGCCTACCTGGTGATCTGCTGTGATCTTCCCACTGGGATCTTCTGCTGTGATCTTCTGCTGTGATCTGCTGTGATTTTCTGCTGTGATCTGCTGTGATTTTCTGCTATGATCTTCTGCTGTGATCTGCTGTGATTTTCTGCTATGATCTTCTGCTGTGATCTGCTGTGATTTTCTGCTATGATCTTCCGCTGTGATCTTCTGCTGTGATCTTCTGCTGTGATCTGCTGTGATTTTCTGCTGTGATCTTCTGCTGTGATCTGCCCGCTGTGATCTTCTGCAGTTATCTGTCCGCCGGGTTCTTCTGCTGTGATTTTCTGCCGTGATCTGCCTGCTGTGATCTTCTGTTGTGATCTGCTGTGATATTCTGCGGTGACCTGCCCGCTGTGATCTTCTGCAATGATCTGCCCACTGTGATCTTCTGCTGTGATCTTCCGCTGTGATTTTCTGTTGTGATCTGCTTGTGATCTTCTGTGATCTTCCACTGTGATCTGCCCCTGTGATCTTTTGCTGTGATCTTCCGCTGTGATCTTCTGCTGTGATCTTCTGTTGTGATCTGCTGTGATCTTCTGCTGTGATCTGCTGTGATTTTCTGCTATGATCTTCTGCTGTGATCTGCCTGCTGTGATCTTCTGCTGTGATCTTCTGCTGTGATCTGCTGTGATTTTCTGCTATGATCTTCTGCTGTGATCTTCTTCTGTGATCTGCTGTGCTTTTCTGCTATGATCTTCTGCTGTGATCTTCTGCTGTGATCTTCTGCAGATATCTGTCCGCCGGGTTCTTCTGCTGTGATCTTCTGTTGTGATGTGCTGTGATCTTCTGCTGTGATCTGCCTGCTGTGATCTTCTGCTGTGATCTGCTGTGATCTTCTGCTGTGATCTGCTGTGATCTTCTGCTGTGATCTGCTGTGATTTTCTGCTATGATCTTCTGCTGTGATCTTCTGCTGTGATCTGCCTGCTGTGATCTTCTGCTGTGATCTTCTGCTGTGATCTGCTGTGATTTTCTGCTATGATCTTCTGCTGTGATCTTCTGCTGTGATCTGCTGTGATTTTCTGCTATGATCTTCTGCTGTGATCTTCTGCTGTGATCTTCTGCAGATATCTGTCCGCCGGGTTCTTCTGCTGTGATCTTCTGTTGTGATGTGCTGTGATCTTCTGCTGTGATCTTCTGTTGTGATGTGCTGTGATCTTCTGCTGTGATCTGCCCGCTGTGATCTTCTGCTGTGATCTGCTGTGATTTTCTGCTATGATCTTCTGCTGTGATCTGCCTGCTGTGATCTTCTGCTGTGATCTTCTGCTGTGATCTGCTGTGATTTTCTGCCATGATCTTCTGCTGTGATCTGCCTGCTGTGATCTTCTGCAGTTATCTGTCCGCCGGGTTCTTCTGCTGTGATCTTCTGTTGTGATGTGCTGTGATCTTCTGCTGTGATCTGCCCGCTGTGATCTTCTGCTGTGATCTGCCCGCTGTGATCTTCTGCTGTGATCTGCTGTGATTTTCTGCTATGATCTTCTCCTGTGATCTGCCTGCTGTGATCTTCTGCTGTGATATTCTGCTGTGATCTGCTGTGATTTTCTGCTATGATCTTCTGCTGTGATCTGCTGTGATTTTCTGCTATGATCTTCTGCTGTGATCTGCCTGCTGTGATCTTCTGCAGTTATCTGTCCGCCGGGTTCTTCTGCTGTGATCTTCTGTTGTGATCTGCTGTGATATTCTGGGGTGACCTGCCCGCTGTGACCTTCTGCATGCTGGGCTATACCTCACGAGACAGAATGCAGCTATCCATTAATCACCACGTAACAGAATCGGGTCTGGTTCAGCGAGGGTTCGTTTTATTTCAGTGTGGTTGTACGGAGAAGTCAATCCCGACCACACTGAAAGAAAACGAACCCTCACTGAACCAGACCCGCTTCTGTACATATTACGTTGTGCGCCGCCTCCCGCGATATAATGCGATATGCGGAAAAATGAAAAGTTATAGGGGTCAAAGGATGATCTTTTTAAACGTATACATTCTCCTGCATGTAGTTGTGATTTTTTCCAGAAGTACGACAAAATTAAACCTGTATACGTAGCATTTTAATCGTATGGACCTACAGAATAATGATAAGGTGTAATTTTTACCTAAAAATGTACTGCTTAGAAACGGAAGCCCTCAAAAGTTACAAAATGGCGTTTTTTCTTCAGTTTTGTCACACAATTGTTTTTTTTTTTTTTTTCTTTCGCTGTGGATTTTTGGGTAAAATGACTAATGTTACTGAAAGTAGAATTGGTGGCGCAAAAAATAAGCCATAATATGGATGTTTAGGTGAAAAATTTAAAGGGTTATGATTGAAAGGGTGCCTGATCCGGCTGGGGGAGGGGCAAACCAGGCTCTCCCGTGCCCCAGCCGGAACAGCACTGAAATCCATCTACTTTAATGAGCCGATCAGGGTCAAACGGTTACTCCAGTCGGCTCATTTTTGACCCATATGCGGTTTCCTGACCAGACCTAAAACCATAGTATACTCCGCGCTGGTCTGGCTGGGGTACGGGAGAGCCTGGTTTTCCCCTCCCCCAGCCGGATCCGGCACCCGTAATGTAAAAACAAAGTCTGAATGCAGCCTAAAAACAGTCAGTCATACCCTTAGCTGTGAGACCAGAAGTAGTGTCAGGAGTAACCTAGGTAGTGAATCCCCCTGCAGACGTGGCAGGTACTACGAATATGTAAGCACTTGATATTGAGATGTTGTGCTTTGAATTAAAGTGTCAGTAACAATACCTGTGTGGTGCATCCCCTGCAAATGTGGCAGACATAACAGATAAAGAACCACCTATATGTTGGCATGTCATTGCTCTGAAAGACGTGTCAATAACAATAATCTGTGTGGTGTACCCCCTACTGATGTGGCAGGCATAACGGGTAAACAACCCTTATGTGTAGTAAAGTTAATACTCTGAAGTTGTGTCAGTAACAATAACCTATGTGGTATATCCCCTTGCGAACGTGGAAGGCATAACGGGTAAACAACCACCTGTGTGTCTTAATGTTATTGCTCTGAAGGCATGTCAGCAACAATACCTACATGGCGTGTCCCCCTGCAGATGTGGCAGGCATAACGTGTAAACAACCATGTATGTGCCGTGGTGTTATTGCTCTGAAAGACATGTCAGTAACAACAACCTGTGTGGTGCCTCCCCCTGCAGACGTGGCAGGCATAATGGGTAAACAACCACCTGTGTGTCGTAATGTTATTGCTCTGAAGGCGTGTCAGCAACAATACCTACATGGCGTATCCCCCTGCAGATGTGGCAGGCATAATGTGTAAACAACCATGTGTATGCCATGGTGTTATTGCTCTGAAAGTTGTGTCAGTAACAACAACCTGCGTGGTGCCTCCCCCTGCAGACGTGGCAGGCATAATGGGTAAAAAACCACCTGTGTGTCGTAATGTTATTGCTCTGAAGGTGTGTCAGTAACAATACCTACGTGATGTATCCCCCTGCAGATGTGGCAGGCATAACGTGTAAACAACCATGTATGTGCCATGGTGTCATTGCTCTGAAAGACGTGTCAGTAACAACAACCTGTGTGGTGCCTCCCCCTGCAGACGTGGAAGGCATAATGGGTAAACAACCACCTATGATTGGTAATGTAATTGCTCTGAAGACGTGTCAGTAACAATACCTACGTGATGTATCCCCCTGCAAACGTGGCAGGCATAATGTGTAAACAACCATGTATGTGCCGTGGTGTTATTGCTCTGAAAAACGTGTCAGTAACAATAACCTGTGTGGTGCCTCCCCCTGCAGACGTGGCAGGCATAATGGGTAAACAACCACCTATGATTGGTAATGTAATTGCTCTGAAGATGTGTCAGTAACAATAACCTGCGTTGTGCCTCCTCCTCATGAAGGGGCGGGGCTATGATGTCACAAGCTCCTGGCTCCAGCATTCAGAACAGTTTGTTCGAAACGCTGAGCAGCGGACTACCTCTTTAACAGGCTTAATACTTAGTATCGGGCTGTATATTGTGCAAAGAGCATTAATAACATCAGTCAAACTCTCTCGAAAAAGTAAATAACGTCTCCTGGTTATACAGAGGACAGGGTTCGGTGCTAACGTCAGCATCACCTGAGGAGACATTATAAACAGTTTTATGCTCCGGAGTAAATCACATCCTTATATTTACAGGTTACGTCGACCTGCAGCCGCGTATTGTATGTGAGCAGTGGCTGGCACCATGAGGGCAGTGCGGCTGCTCTTATAGGACACTATGACCCCGGGGGGGGCTTCTAGTGTAACAGGTCCATGTGTGAATGGTCGTATATAATAGCCGGACCCAAGTTATAATGTAACAGTAACTGTTCTTTACTGTGGGAAATGTGGGAAAAAAGATGTAAGGAACCATAGTCTGCCCAAACACGGACAGAGGCGTCAGCAGAGAGCACTGTAGTCAGACTGGAAAGAACTACACAACTTTCCATACAGCAGCTGATAAGTACTGGAAGGCTTAAGATTTACAAATAGAAGTAATTTAAAAATCTGTATAACTTTTTGGCACAAGTTGATTTGAAAAAAAAAAAGAAAGAAAATGAAAAATAGTTCCTCCGGAGTACCCCTTTAATCTTGCTGACACCTAATGATTAAGCAATGTTGAAGGGGTACTCAGGAGGATTTTTTTTTTCACATCTGTACAATTTCTGGCACCAGTTGATTTGAAAAAAATGTTTTCCCTCTGGAGTACCACTTTAAAAGGGTACTCCACCCCTAGACATCTTATCCCCTATCCAAAGGATCTCCCTGCTGCACCTGGCGTTCATTTAGAGCGTCAGGTGCAGTGCCAGAGGCTCGTAACGTTACGGCCACGCCCAGCTCGTGACGTCACAACCACGCCTCCTCAATGCAAGTCTATGGGAGGGGGCGTGACAGGCCACTCCCATAGACTTGCATTGAGGGGGCGTGGGCGTGACATCACAAGCCTCCGCCCTGTATCGCTCCATGCACCAGATGTCTGAGGTGCCGCAGCCAAGATCGCGGAGGTCCACAGCGACGGGACCCCCGCGATCAGACTTCTTATCCCCTATCCTTTGGCTCAATGACTTAATCTAACCCCGAAAACATTTACATTGAGTTTGTATCAAGAAACAGCTACAGAAACCTCACAGATGGATGGGAGGCACTGCCGAATGTGTTGGGGGGAGGCACTGCCCAACATTTTGGGGGAAGGCACTGCCGAATGTGTTGGGGGGGGAGGCACTGCTGAATGTGTTGGGGGGAGGCACTGCTGAACGTGTTCGGGGGAGGCACTGCTGAATGTGTTGGGAGGAGGCACTGCTGATGGTGTTGGTGCTCTTACCTAATGGTTAATTTACTGTAGAAGTCAACTGAGGCTGCTAACTACATTGAGTGTAACTGGCGCCCCTTATGGAGCAGCTTAGTTAAAATCTTACAAAAATATCTGAAGTCCTGAAATGGGCATTGTCATCTCTGTGTTCACACGCAGCCATTTGGATTTGCTTGTGTGAACGGTTTTATATTCCCTAGTAAGGGAATAGTTAATGCCTCTGGCTTTTTCAGCCAATTGCTCCTAGGGTGTGTATTTAATGTCAGCCCAGTCCAGCCTCTGGGCTGGTGATTGAATTCATTACATCCTGACATGCTAACATGCTGCTGGGAGCTCTTGGTGAAACACTCTTTATTTGAGCTTTTAATCTACTATCTCTGTCTTAGCATGCACTTAGTATTTTCTGGTTTTAGCCATGGTTAGGTGACATGCTTAAAGTAGATTTTAAGCTGTGTTTGTTTAGTCCATTTTAGGATTTGTATGTTCTTTTTGCTATGTGTCTGGTCACACTGTTTTCTCTTGTATCCGTTCATATGAAGTTCTGTGTTTTATATTTCTGTTTTCCTACTGGGTCAGCTTCTGCCCACACTGTGGAGTGTGCCACTGGCCAGTAGTCTATTTGGATTCATTATTATTCGCTACTTCGTTAGTGGAGATACCAGTTTGTGTGTCCAGTGTGAACAGACATACAGCAGAAAAGAACATACAAATGCTTAAACAGACAAACACAGATTAAAATCCACTATAAGCATTCCACCTAACCATGGCTAAAACCAGAAAATACAAAGTGCATGCTAAGACAGAGATATGTACAAACAAGAAAGTTGCAACAGCACTCTAGGTCAAAAAATGGAGGCTCTTAGCACACTTTTTGATCAAAATGTGTCCCCCCCCCCCCCCCCATCCACCACGCGGAGGTGGCCTCATATCGGATGGGACCCTAACATGATAACTCACCTCTGCTGTGCATATAGCCTCTGACTGTGTGAGATGTTGGATCAGCCATTGACTAAACCACCTCCAGTCTGAGAGGGGTGGGGTGCACGGCTAAAGAGGGTGCCACACCCCCCAATTTACAAAGTAAAAACTAAAGGAAAAATAGCCAGCACAACAACCTAATACACAGGTGCCCGCTGCTGTGGCAAATACAAAATGTACAAACAAGAAAGTTGCAACAGCACTCTAGGTCAAAAAATGGAGGCTCTTAGCGCACTTTTTGATCAAAATGTGTCCCCCAGCATCCACCACGCGGAGGTGGCCTCATATCGGATGGGACCCTAACATGATAACTCACCTCTGCTGTGGATATAGCCTCTGACTGTGTGACATGTTGGATCAGCCATTGACTAAACCACCTCCAGTCTGAGAGGGGTGTGGTGCACGGCTAAAGAGGGTGGTTTAGTCAATGGCTGATCCAACATGTCACACAGTCAGAGGCTATATGCACAGCAGAGGTGAGTTATCATGTTAGGGTCCCATCCGATATGAGGCCACCTCCACGTGGTGGATGGGGGGGGACACATTTTGATCAAAAAGTGCGCTAAGAGCCTCCATTTTTTGACCTAGAGTGCTGTTGCAACTTTCTTGTTTGTACATTTTGTATTTGCCACAGCAGCGGGCACCTGTGTATTAGGTTGTTGTGCTGGCTATTTTTCCTTTTGTTAAGACAGAGATAGTAGATAAAAGCTCAAATAAAGAGTGTTTCACCAAGAGCTCCCAGCAGCATGTTAGCAAGTCAGAATGTAATGAAGTCAATCACCAGCCCGGAGGCTAGACTGGGCTGACACACCCAAGGAGCTATTAACTATTCCCTGAAAAGGGAACATAAAACTGTTCACACACAAGCAAACAAACAGCTGTGTGTGAACACAGACATGGACAGACATGACAGGCATCATGTCTCCTTATGTAGTTCCTCCTGTAAACTACGGCTGTCACGCCCCCTACCATAGACTTGCATTGAGGGGACGGGTCTATAACATCATGAGCTCTGGCGGCCACGCCCCCTCAATGCCCATAGACTTGCATTGAGGGGAGGGGTGTTACGTGATTAGGGGGCGGGGCTAAGACATCACAAGCTCCCGCCGCCGGCTCCAGCGTTTGGAACAGTCTGTTCCAAATGCTGAGCAGCGGAGTACCGCTTTAAAACACAGGTTAGGGCCAGAGCACCTGGAGGATAAGAACCACCCGACAGAACTTCAGGTAGTAAAGGTGTTCTGCTCCAGGACACCACAAAAACACCACACAGTATAGCGAAGTGTTGCCCGACTGTAAGGGCATGATGGAAATTATAGTTCTACAGAAGCTGGAGAGCCTCAGATTGGAGGCCACTGTGTAAAGACGAAGTAAAGTGACATAATGTGCGAAAGGAAAAGTAAAGAAAAAAAATATCCCAATGCCATCAGTGCCATCAGTGCCAGCGGTGCCATCAGTGCCATCAGTGCCATCAGTGCCAGCGGTGCCATCAGTGCCAGCGATGCCAGCAGTGCAATCAGTGCCAGCGGTGCCATCAGTGCCAGCGGTGCCAGCAGTGCAATCAGTGCCATCAGTGCCAGCGGTGCCAGCGGTGCCATCAGTGCCATGGAGGAAATAAAATAAAATGCCAATGACTCGGATGACTCGCGGCGTTTCGATCCTATTACATGATACGGACGATTTCCCAACATCTTGGGCTCATCCTCCTGTTCACACCTTTCCTTGTCCTCTTAATATCGAGCCCGGTGTTTACTAGGTAAATAAAATACCTTATTGTCCTTAGTTTTCCTTATATAAATGTTTTGTTTAAGCGGAAGAGACGTCTGCCCAGGCTGGGGATAGAGAAGGAACTAAAGGAGGTCTCCACCAGTCTTAGGAATCCCCCCAATAACCCTTCACAAGCTCAGACCATGATATGGATGAAGGTTTCTATGAGGTTTCAGATTAAATCCAGCAGTTGGGACCCCCGCTAATCCCATTGAGGCAATGCCCCTGTGGCGACCCAAGGGGGTCTACTGGGACTAGTGTTATGTCGCTGGGGTTGCAAGTGGCAAACAGTCTCAAGTAACTTTCCTTCAGGTCACACACAACCTTTTCATTGGAGGGTCTGCACTGGATGTAGTAGGTGCGCGGGTCTATCGGGGGGGGGGGGCACACCTTTGCAGCGTGGTTGTCAGCTGGAAGCCAGGGTGCCCCTAATGTTGTGGGTGCAGGTACCAGACACAGGGAGACGAGGAGGAGGGGCAAAACAATTTTACCTTAAAACAATTTGCAGATGTTACAGACAGTTTTTAATGCTCTCACTGGTGTCGTTTTGAAGAACTAGAAGTCATCCGAACCCCTAAACCCGTGGTGGGACATCACATAACCCCTCATTTTTGGCAACAGACCTGGCTCCAGGTTAATATAAGACCTTAGATGATGAAGTCACAGTGGGTAGACGTTGACAATCATACATCATGTTTACCCAGGTTATCCTGGGCCGTCTAAGCCAAGTGGGCCCCGACATCTGTACAATTTTCCCTTAGGCCAATGTTGACCCTTCTTGGTATCCTCTGAAGTTTTGGAGATAATTTCACCCAAGAATGGTCAAGTATTCCCAGTAACCTCCACATCCCGATCAACAAGGAGGGCTTCCATTCCTTAAAGGGGTACTCCGCCCCTAGACATCTTATCCCCTATCCCCAATCTCAGCTGCGGCACCCCAGACATCCGGTGCCCAGAGCAAACTTCGCTTCGTGCCGGATGACTGGCGATGCAGGAAGGAGGCTCGTGATGTCACGGCCACGCCCCACTTGTGACGTCACGACCATGCCCCCTTAATGCAAGTCTATAGGAGGGGGCGTGACAGCCCACTCCCATAGACTTGCATTGAGGGGGTGCGGCTGTTATGTCACGAGCCTCCAGCACTCCGGCACTGCACCTGACGCTCTAAATGAACACCGAGTGCAACAGGGAGATTGCGGGGGTCCCCAGCGGTGGGACCACCGCAAACAGACATCTTTTCCCCTATCCTTTGCATAGGGGATAAGATTTCTAGGGGTACCTGTCATATAACCATATTTTGTAAACTAACTCAGATTATATTCCCTAACTACTCCTAACACCCCTCCTTTCCGAGCTTTAAAAAGCTGTGAATCATACTTTTCCCCCTTGCTCCCATTGTATGAGCTCCCAGCAGGAGAAAGTGGGCGTTCCCCAGCAGACGTGACATCACTGAAGCCAGCGAGAGCTGTGCCTCCCCATACCCCGCATGCACTTCCTGAGTTTGGTCTCCTACCAGGCCGGAAGGAGACCAAACTAACTGTTTGACTTACGCAGGGAACAGAACAGAGCCACCTAGTGGCCATTTTTTTTTATCGCATTAAAATCATATAAAATGTTGAGAATTTTACCTGCAAGTAAATAGCAAAGAGTCTTATAATTACATAAGGAACAATATATTAAAAGTTTAATTTGGTGACAGGTACTTGGGTATCTCCGGCTCTCCCATAGAGATGCATGAGGGGAGTGTGTTGACCACTGCTTAGTGCGGAGAATGACAGTGTCATTGCACAGAGCAGAGATTGTGCAGGGCACCAAGAGAGCTGGGACCCAGGCAGTTATGTGCGCGGGTCCTTTTCTGATAAACAGGAGCCATGCACAGAACTCGCTGGGCGGCATACGGTTGCCTTGACAACTGTACTGCTCAGAGTGACTCGCGTCTTTCCACACTGATCTTTGCGCAACGGGTGAGCGACCAACGTTGAAGTTAGACTAAGGGGTGCTCTGCTGGAAAGCAATTTTTTTTAATCAACTGGTGCCAGAAAGTTAAACATATTTGTAATTTACTTCTATTTCAAAATCTTAATTCTTCCAGTACTAATCAGCTGCTGTATGCTCCACAGGAAGTTGTGTAGTTCTTTCCAGTCTGACCACAGTGCTCTCTGCTGACACCTCTGTCCATGTCAGGAACTGTCCAGAGCAAGTTAGGTTTTCTATGGGGATTTGCTCCTGCTCTGGACAGTTCCTTAAATGGACAGAGGTGTCAGCAGAGAGCACTGTGGTCAAACAGAAAGGAAGTTCAAAAAGAAGAGAACTTCCTGTGGAGCATACAGCAGCTGAAAAGTACTGGAAGGATTAATATTTTTAAATAGAAGTAATTTACAAATCTGTATAACTTTCTGGCACCAGTTGATAAAAAAAATATGTATATATATATATATATATATATATATATATATATATATATGTTTTCCATTGGAGTACCCCTTTAAGTCCTATAGAGAAGCTTGTGGGAAAACCCCAGAAAAAAAAAACCATATCCACAACTTGCTGCATTATGAGAATCACTGATTCTACGGAAGGAAAACATTTTTTTTCTATTTTATTATGGAATTTTAAGTGACGTTCAACCATAGAAAGCGTAAATAAAACACAGCTACAAAAAGCAGTGAAAAACATGGCACAAAAAATGCTGCATGCTTTTGCACTTTTTATTGCGGATGATTTAAAACAGGACACTTCAGATCAGAGGTAAAATCCAATTAACAGTGACACGATTGACGCGTTTTGGGTACGCCGACCCTTAAGAAAAAAAAAAAACAGGATACATCAAATCAGCAGTAAAATCCAAATAACAGCGACACGGTTGACGCGTTTCGGGTACGCCGACCCTTAAGGGTCTGCGTACCCGAAACGCATCAACCGTGTCGCTTTTATTTGGATTTTACTGCTGATTTGATGTATCCTGTTTTTTTTATTTTCTTTTGAAACAAACACACAAAAAGTAAAGAAAAAGTTACACATATGGCGTCCTCAGCGACACGGTTGACGCGTTTTGGGTACGCCTACCCTTAAGAAAAAAAAAACAGGATACATCAAATCAGCAGTAAAATCCAAATAAAAGATACACGGATGACGCGTTTCGGGGAGGGTCGGCGTACCCAAAACGCGTCAACCGTGTCGCTTTTATTTGGATTTTACTGCTGATTTGTTGTATCCTGTTTTTTTTTTTTTTTTTTCTTTTGAAACAAACACACAAAAAGTAAAGAAAGAGTTACACATATAGCGTCCTCAGTGACACGGTTGACGCGTTTCGGGTACGCCCACCCTTAAGAAAATTAAAATAAAAACAGGATACATCAAATTAGCTGTAAAATCCAAATAACAGCGACACGGTTGACGCGTTTCGGGTACGCCGAACGCGTCAACCGTGTAGCTTTTATTTGGATGTATCCTGTTTTTTTTCTATTTTCTTTTGAAACAAACACACAAAATCCAACTGTAAAGAAAAAGTTACACATGTGGCGTCCTCAGGGGGAGCTCCAGGGTTTTCCTATAATTTAGATCTTGGGACAATCCTCAGGCAGGACACATATCTTCTTCTCTTCATCCAGGAGCACGTACCCCGGTTTACACTGGCAGCCTATGTAACATTGTGCGATGCACATTTTGGGCTCATCGGGCCGACTGCTGCAGGTGGTGGGGCACGTGGTGCCGCATCCTGTGTACGTGGTGTTCCCGGTGCAAGTCGGACATTTCTCCTTCTCTACACATGAACCTTCCAGCTCCACTAATCCTTCCTTACAGAAGCAGCCGGACTTACAGATCTCAATGCAGGGCACCGGATTGGGCTGGGCGCAGGTCAGAGGACAGGCCGTCCCGCAGTCATTGAACACTTTGTCCGGTCCACAGTCTATAGCGGGGGCTGCAAAATAAATCAAAAGATGTGAGAAGAGGAGGAGATGGAAAAAAGACATTATATATAGGGACGTGCACACAAATACCTAAAAGGGGGCTTGATCCCCTGCCCTTCGATGCCCTATTATTACTTTGTGCCACGATTTGCGCAAATGCGTATTAGCTGTGTGCAGAGAGACCATAGAGCAGCACAAACACTGTTACAGGACCTTTAAAGGGGTACTCCGGTGGAAAACTTTTTTTTTTTTTTTTTAATCAACTGGTGCCAGAAAGTTAAACAGATTTGTAAATTACTTCTATTAAAAAATCTTAACCCTTCCAGTACTTATTAGCTGCTGAATACTGCAGGGGAAATTAATATTTACTTTTTGGAACACAGAGCTCTCTGCTGACATCACGAGCACAGTGCTCTCTGCTGACATCTCTGTCCATTTTAGGAACTGTCCAGAGTAGGAGAAAATCCCCATAGAAAACATATGCTGCTCTGGACAGTTCCTGAAATGGACAGAGGTGTCAGCAGAGAGCGCTGTGTTCCAAGAATTTCCTCTGATTTTTTAACAGAAGTAATTTACAAATCTGTTTAACTTTCTGGAGTTCCCGAGACAGGTGTCATCAGAGAGTACTTAGACAGAAAAAAAAAACTCAACTTCAGCAGCTCGTAAGTACTGAAGGAATTAAGATTTTTTAACAGAAGTAATTTACAAATCTGTTTAACTTTCTGGAGCCAGAAAGAGATACAACTTAATATATATATATATGCATGGAAACCTCACATTACTCTGCAGACTTGCTGTGAACGCTTTCAATGCATTCCTGTTTCTTTACACTAGGGGGAGCACTGGAGCCATTGGAGTTTTTTTTTTTTTTACCAGCACTAAATATTATAGGACGACAATCCAGGAGTCACATGATCACGAATAATTACATGACTATGGATGCAATGTCACTCTGACCCAGTCATAGCCCCGACTATGGGACACAGAGGACAGAGCAAGAATTAGCGCAATAAATAAATTAGACATATTTGCTCTTTTCTTTTTATTTTTTTTATTATAGATTCCAAAAATGCTGGTCGTGTCCTGTTTCCATAATTGTTTTGCGTTGCATTAATCGTGGGCGTAACTAGCGATCCAGGGGCAGCATAACTAAATCATGAATGGCCCCAGATATAGAACATATAAATAAGTGTTAATATAAACATAAAAACACACACGTGTGCAACATATAAATAGAGGAGACAGACTACTGCACCTATACATACACCAGGCGGTGCAGAGATGTTTCCCAGTGGCCCCTGCTATATGGTTCATTTTAGACTAAAAACTACTAAAAATGTGGTTACTGTTTGTCTTCATTTGCGCCAACATTGTACATGAAAGTTGGTGCAGTTTAACTGCAAATTAGCAGCATCTTATGCCACGCCCTACCTGTGATGTCACAATCACTTTCCATCTAAGACACACCCTACCTACATCACACCCGTTTTCCATCTAAGCCACACCCTAACTGTGACATCACAACTACTTTCCATCTAAGCCACACCCATCCTTTGACATTACACTCACATCGCATCTAAGGCCGGCCCACCTGTGACATCACACTCACTTTTCATCTAAGCCACACTTTTCCTGTGACATAACACCCAATTTCCTCTAGGCCACACCCCCTTCTAGCATAGTATGTCTAAAACCCAGAATAAATAGAATAAATATTTTTAAAAATATAAGTTATCCCCCCTCCTTTTCCCATTTAAATAAATAAATAAACATTTATTATTATTAATAATGATAATAATAATACTATAATAATTGCAATGTATAATAATAATAATAATAATACACAATGTATAATAATAATAATACACAATGTATAATAATAATAATACACAATGTAGAATACTCACTAGCATGTGGTAATTTATACGCACTGACCAGTATGAAGGCCGCACCTGCAGAACACAAAGGAACAGAAATCACATATCTGGCTTATTACCCGAAACATGATAAAAGGTCAGGATATGTCATATCATAAATATATATATACACGAATAACTGGAGGTTCATCTTTGTTGCAAACCAACAAGTATATACTAGAGCACCGCACATATAACAATTCAGTATATACTACAGCACTGCATACATAACAATTCCTGTATATACTAATACGTTGTATGTATAATAATTCCTGTATATACTAGTACATTGTATATAAAACAATTCCTGTATATACTAGTACATTGTATATATAACAATTCCTGTATATACTAGTACATTACATATATAACAATTCCTGTATATACTAGTACATTGTATATATAACAATTCCTGTATATGCTAGTACATTGTATATATAACAATTCCTGTATATACTAGTACATTGTATATATAACAATTCCTGTATATACTAGTACATTGTATATATAACAATTCCTGTATATACTAGTACATTGTATATATAACAATTCCTGTATATACTAGTACATTACATATATAACAATTCCTGTATATACTAGTACATTGTATATATAACAATTCCTGTATATACTAGTACATTGTATATATAACAATTCCTGTATATGCTAGTACATTGTATATATAACAATTCCTGTATATACTAATACATTGTATACATAACAATTCCTGTATATGAAGAGGTGGAGGGGAAGGAAGAGGAGGAGGAAGAGGCAGAGGACAAGGAATGAGAGGAGAGACATGGTGAGGACTAGGAATGAGAGGAGAGACATGCTGAGGACTAGGAATGAGAGGAGAGACATGCTGGGGACTAGGAATGAGAGGAGAGACATGCTGAGGACTAGGAATGAGAGGAGAGACATGCTGAGGACTAGGAATGAGAGGAGAGACATGCTGGGGACTAGGAATGAGAGGAGAGACATGCTGAGGACTAGGAATGAGAAGAGAGACATGCTGAGGACTAGGAATGAGAGGAGAGACATGCTGAGGACAAGGAATGAGAGGAGAGACATGCTGAGGACTAGGAATGAGAGGAGAGACATGCTGAGGATGAGGAATGAGAGGAGAGACATGCTGAGGACAAGGAATGAGAGGAGAGACATGGTGAGGACTAGGAATGAGAGGAGAGACATGCTGAGGACTAGGAATGAGAGGAGAGACATGCTGGGGACTAGGAATGAGAGGAGAGACATGCTGAGGACTAGGAATGAGAGGAGAGACATGCTGAGGACTAGGAATGAGAGGAGAGACATGCTGGGGACTAGGAATGAGAGGAGAGACATGCTGAGGACTAGGAATGAGAGGAGAGACATGCTGAGGATTAGGAATGAGAGGAGAGACATGCTGGGGACTAGGAATGAGAGGAGAGACATGCTGAGGATTAGGAATGAGAGGAGAGACATGCTGAGGACAAGGAATGAGAGGAGAGACATGCTGGGGACTAGGAATGAGAGGAGAGACATGCTGAGGACAAGGAATGAGAGGAGAGACATGGTGAGGATGAGGAATGAGAGGAGAGACATGCTGAGGACTAGGAATGAGAGGAGAGACATGCTGAGGACAAGGAATGAGAGGAGAGACATGCTGAGGACAAGGAATGAGAGGAGACACATGGTGAGGGCGAGGAATGAGAGGAGAGACATGCTGAGGACAAGGAATGAGAGGAGAGACATGGTGAGGGCGAGGAATGAGAGGAGAGACATGCTGAGGACAAGGAATGAGAGGAGAGACATGGTGAGGACAAGGAATGAGAGGAGAGACATGCTGAGGACAAGGAATGAGAGGAGAGACATGCTGGGGACTAGGAATGAGAGGAGAGACATGGTGAGGACAAGGAATGAGAGGAGAGACATGGCGAGGACAAGGAATGAGAGAAGAGGCATGCAGAGGACAAGGAATGAGAGGAGAGGCATGCTGAGGACAAGGAATGAGAGGAGAGACATGCTGGGGACTAGGAATGAGAGGAGAGACATGCTGAGGACTAGGAATGAGAGGAGAGACATGCTGAGGACTAGGAATGAGAGGAGAGACATGCTGAGGATTAGGAATGAGAGGAGGGACATGCTGAGGACTAGGAATGAGAGGAGGGACATGCTGAGGACTAGGAATGAGAGGAGAGACATGCTGAGGACGAGGAATGAGAGGAGAGACATGCTGAGGACCAGGAATGAGAGGAGAGACATGCTGAGGACTAGGAATGAGAGGAGAGACATGCTGAGGACTAGGAATGAGAGGAGAGACATTCTGAGGACGAGGAATGAGAGGAGAGACATGCTGAGGACTAGGAATGAGAGGAGAGACATGCTGAGGACTAGGAATGAGAGGAGGGACATGCTGAGGACTAGGAATGAGAGGAGACACATGCTGAGGACGAGGAATGAGAGGAGAGACATGCTGAGGACCAGGAATGAGAGGAGAGACATGCTGAGGACGAGGAATGAGAGGAGAGACATGCTGAGGACTAGGAATGAGAGGAGAGACATGCTGAGGACTAGGAATGAGAGGAGAGACATGCTGAGGATTAGGAATGAGGGGGGATACTGATGGAGATGAGTAGTAAGATGCTGAGGAAAAGAAAACATAGGAGAGACATGTTGGGGACTAAATTTGTAATGGAAGCCATGATGGGACTAGAAATGAAAGTATAACTATTCTGAGGACTGGAAATGAGATGGGGAGCCTTACTTGGGACCAGGAATGAGAGAGGAGCCATAATAGGGACTAGAAGTAAAGCAAAGTATTGGAAAAATAAAAGTTATTCAACATTTTCTGTAGATAAAAACTTATAAGTGTGCGTTCACACATACAGGATCCTGCGCAGATTTGATGCAGGATTTGTAACTGCCGATTAGAAGCGGTGCTCAGTCATTTAGTTTACACTGACATCAGCAGCAGAAAATCCTGCGCATCAAATCTGCGTACGTGAGAACGTATCCTAAAGGTGAAAATCTTCTCTACACATAAAGGACAGAAATAAGAGATTAATAAATACGACAACTCACTCAGAGATCCCAACAGCAGCAGCGAGATGGGCGTCATGTCTCCTTATGTAATTCTTCCTGTAAAAGACTAAATACAATCAGTTAATTCAGGATTAACTGGACTGAGATCTGTGCAGGGTTTGTTACAGTGTGTCAGCGATTATTTCTGTCTGGATCCGTGTTGTAGCTGAGGTGAAGCGGACACTTACCTGTGTGATCTGCTCTTCTGCTGATCCCGGGCTCTGGATCTGCAGCATTATATATGATGGGGTGCGTGCTTTCCAGGATCTTGCAACATTTTCTTGCATTAAAACCTGTGTTTTGTTTCCGACTATACATTGAGCCATAAAATGTCAACATGTACGATTGTGTAATACTTCCTTATGCTTTAGGGCTGAAGTCGGAGCCAATGATAACGTCACCCATGGGATGAATTATATATATATACTGATGTATGTGCCAGGTTACATTACACCTGCAGAAGTGGCGTCTACTCTTCGCATTGTCTCCGTTCTGTGGTAACATGAAAACACCTTGATAGATTTGTCTAAAATTTTACATAACAACCCTATTAATCTTGTCTGAAACCGGTCAAGCAGAAGGAGATGACTTCCACCTTGATACGTTATAGATAGTATATCCTGAGTTTGTCCTAAAGAGTTAAAGATGAAGTCTGTATTGGAAATGATGTTAAAGACTAACATGTGGGTCAAAAATGGCTTATTGGGAAGTTACCAGTATAGTTTATGGACCAGGACAGGTACCTCAGAACCAGCGGTATGTGTCAACTTTGAAAAATATGGAAAATGGATGTGATCTGTTAGACCTGTTACACGTACTTGGCCATCAGGCAATGTCTCTATCGGATCTGTTACACGTACTTGGCAGTGATGCAATGTCTCCATAGTATCTGTTACATGTACTTGGCAGTCAGGCAATGTCTCCATAGTATCTGTTACACGTACTTGGCAGTCAGGCAATGTCTCTATCGGATCTGTTACACGTACTTGGCAGTCAGGCAATGTCTCCATAGTATCTGTTACATGTACTTGGCAGTCAGGCAATGTCTCTATCAGATCTGTTACACGTACTTGGCAGTCAGGCAATGTCTATCGGATCTGTTACACGTACTTGGCAGTCAGGCAATGTCTCTATCGGGTCTGTTACACGTACTTGGCAGTCAGGCAATGTCTATCGGATCTGTTACACGTACTTGGCAGTCAGGCAATGTCTCTATCGGATCTGTTACACGTACTTGGCAGTCAGGCAATGTCTCTATCGGATCTGTTACACGTACTTGGCAGTCAGGCAATGTCTATCGGATCTGTTACACGTACTTGGCAGTCAGGCAATGTCTATCGGATCTGTTACACGTACTTGGCAGTCAGGCAATGTCTCTATCGGATCTGTTACACGTACTTGGCAGTCAGGCAATGTCTCTATCGGATCTGTTACACGTACTTGGCAGTCAGGTAATGTCTATCAGATCTGTTATACGTACTTGGCAGTCAGGCAATGTCTATCGGATCTGTTACATGTACTTGGCAGTCAGGCAATGCCTCTATCGGATCTGTTACATGTACTTGGCAGTCAGAAATGTCTCCATCGTATCTGTTACACGTACTTGGCAGTCAGGCAATGTCCCTCTCGGACCTGTTACACGTACTTGGCAGTCAGGCAATGTCTCTATCAGATCTGTTACATGTATTTGGCAGTCAGGCAATGTCTCTATCGGATCTGTTACACGTACTTGGCAATCAGGCAATGCCTCTATCGGATCTGTTACATGTACTTAGCAGTCAGAAAATGTCTCCATCGTATCTGTTACACGTACTTGGCAGTCAGGCAATGTCTCTCTCGGACCTGTTACAAGTACTTGGCAGTCAGGCAATGTCTCTATCGGATCTGTTACACATACTTGGCAGTCATAAAATGTCTCTATCGGATCTGTTACATGTACTTGGCAGTCAGAAAATGTCTCCATCGGATCTGTTACACGTACTTGGCAGTCAGGCAATGTCTCTATCGGATCTGTTACATGCACTTGGCAGTCAGGTAATGTCTCTATTGGATCTGTTACATGCACTTGGCAGTCAGGTAATGTCTATCGGACCTGTTACACGTACTTGGCAGTCAGGCAATGTCTCTCTCGGACCTGTTACACATATTTGGCAGTCTTAGTACTTATGATTTATGCTGGGTGATCTGTATTCAAATTGTGGCTTTAATGTGGAGCCCAACAATACCCACGCCCCTATATATTTACAGTCAAGCAATGTCTCTATCTACTTGGCAGTTAGGCAATGTCTCTCTCGGACCTGTTACACATACTTGGCAGTCAGGCAATGTCTCTCTCGGATCTGTTACACGTACTTGGCAGTCGGGCAATGTCTCTATTAGATCTAGAATCCAAGAAGGAAAAGGAAATCCAGCTCCCCCGAAAAATATAGAATAATGGTATGAAAACACAAAAAATGTATTTCATGCTTTAAAAATCAATGAGATGGTGAGAATTAAAAGCATAGATGAAACGCCTTTGGCAGTTGGCAGTCAGGAAATGTCTCTCTTGGACCTGTTACACGTACTTGGCAGTCAGGCAATGTCTATCGGATCTGTTACACGTACTTGGCAGTCAGGCAATGTCTCTATCGGATCTGTTACACGTACTTGGCAGTCAGGCAATGTCTCTATCGGATCTGTTACACGTACTTGGCAGTCAGGTAATGTCTATCAGATCTGTTATACGTACTTGGCAGTCAGGCAATGTCTATCGGATCTGTTACATGTACTTGGCAGTCAGGCAATGCCTCTATCGGATCTGTTACATGTACTTGGCAGTCAGAAATTTCTCCATCGTATCTGTTACACGTACTTGGCAGTCAGGCAATGTCTCTATCAGATCTGTTACACGTACTTGGCAGTCAGGCAATGTCTCTATTGGATCTGTTACACGTACTTGGCAGTCAGGCAATGTCTCTCTCGGACCTGTTACACGTACTTGGCAGTCAGAAAATGTCTCTCTCGGACATGTTACACGTACTTGGCAGTCAGAAAATGTCTCTCTCGGACATGTTACACGTACTTTGCAGTCAGGCAATGTCTTTCTTGGACATGTTACACGTACTTGGCAGTTGGGCAATGTGTCATGTTCAAGGACTCAGTTTCTGCTTATCCTGGCCATGGCGGTGATAATCCATAAGTCACAAGGACTAATACTACTTTGTGTGGTGGTGGATATTGGCCAAAGGGAATTTGCTGCAGAATAGAAGACATTGGGATTTATTTACTAAGAGTGGAGTTTTCTTTGTGGGTTTTGATTACCAACAGGTATTTTCACAAGGTATTTACTAATGTTTCCCTACATTTTGCACTTTTCCCAATGGTTTGCTGCTCTGATCTGTCGGGTTTTCCTCGGCTCAAATCCACCATAATTTCTGTGGAAACCTTAGTAAATATGTTGGGATTTTTCAAAACTGTCGGTGACACGCCCCTGTTGTCAGAAACACGCCACTTTCTCCTGTGACCACGCCCCCCTTTTTGGGATTTCATGTGAAATGGAGGGTTTTGGCTTTTCTGGTCCCAAATTGTGTCGCACACAATTTGGGTGCAGAAGCCGAGAAAAAATAGTCAGAATGTCGTTAGTAAATAAACCCCATAATATTTACTCCGGGTTTCAAGTTTGAAATATTACAATAATTATGGAAGAAGAAACTTATAAAACTACGAATAAAAGAAGAGGAGAGGTGTAATTCTTTGCAACGAGAAAGTTTTGGCTAATCTGAATATATATGAAATGAAATATAATTTTCTATTGATAAATATACAATAAAGATGATTCAAAGTGAATCTATTGTTTTTACCATAAACCATGAGCTCGGTCATTATTGATAGGTTTAGATTAGACTGAGAATAACTGAGCTCCTTACATTACGTATGTGAACGGACTGAGGTCGACTGTCCACCAAACCACTCGTCATAAATCCTTTATATAGCACCAACTTATTCTGCAGCGCTGTACAGAGCTTGTCCTCACTCCTTGTCTATATACCAAATTCACCTATCAGTAGGCGTTTTGGAGAAATCCCATGTAAATACAGGAGGAACAGACAAACTCTTTGAAGTACTTGTCCTTGGTGGGATTTGAACCCACAAACCCCAGCGCTGCTAAACTTTAGTGCTAACCACCGAGCCACATAGCGGATTACTCCATTAGAGGTTTACCCTGTGTTTTATGGATTTAGACACATTTAAAGGGGTACTCCACCCCTAGACATCTTCTCCCCTATCCAAAGGATAAGGGGATAAGATGTCTGATCGTGAAGGTTCCCGCAGCTGGGGACCCCCATGATCTTCCTGCTGCAGTCATCGTTCGTTTAGAGAGTCGGGTGAAGCGCCAGAGGCTCGTGATTTCGCGGCCGCGCCCTGCTTGTGATGTCACGGCCATGCCCCCTCAATGCAAGTCTATGGGAGGGGGCGTCACGCCCCCTCCCATAGACTTGCATTGAAGGGGGCATGGCCGTGACGTCACAAGCGGGGTCCGGTCATGACATCACGTGCCTCCGCCTCACATTGCCAGTCATCCGGCACGGAGTGAAGTTTGCTCCATTCACCGGATGTCTGTGGTTCCGCAGCTGAGATCGTGGGGGTCCCCAGAGGCAGTCAGACCCCCGCAATCAGACATCTTATCCCCTTATCCTTTTGATAGGGGATAAGATGTCTAGGGGGCAGAGTACCTCTTGTTGTGGGATGTGGGAGTTATAATAAGGGGCTTTCTTTAAAGGGGGGGTTTAGGTAATAGGGGGAACGTATCCAAAGTCCCTCAAGTCATATCCCAATGCCATCAGTGCCATCAGTGCCATCAGTGCCATGGAGGAAATAAAATAAAATGCCAATGACTCGGATGACTCGCGGCGTTTCGATCCTATTACATGATACGGACGATTTCCCAACATCTTGGGCTCATCCTCCTGTTCACACCTTTCCTTGTCCTCTTAATATCGAGCCCGGTGTTTACTAGGTAAATAAAATACCTTATTGTCTTTAGTTTTCCTTATATAAATGTTTTGTTTAAGCGGAAGAGACGTCTGCCCAGGCTGGGGATAGAGAAGGAACTAAAGGAGGTCTCCACCAGTCTTAGGAATCCCCCCAATAACCCTTCACAAGCTCAGACCATGATATGGATGAAGGTTTCTATGAGGTTTCAGAATAAATCCAGCAGTTGGGGCCCCCACTAATCCCATTGAGGCAATGCCACCCCTCATCCTTGGCACCAGACCTGGCTCCAGGTTCATGTAAGACCTTAAAGGGGTACTCCGCTGGAAAACATTTTTTTTTTTTTATCAACTTGTGCCAGAAAGTTAAGAAGATTTGTAATTTACTGTAAAAATCTTAACCCTTCCGGTACCTATCAGCTGCTGTATGACCAACAGGAAGTTCTTTTCTTTTTTGAATTTCTTTTCAGTCTGACCACAGTGCTCTCTGCTGACACCTCTGTCCGTGTCAGGAACTGTCCAGAGCAGGAGAGGTTTGCTATGGGGATTTGCTCCTACGCTGGACAGTTCCTGACACGGACAGAGGTGTCAGCAGAGAGCACTGTGGTCAGACTGAAAAGAACTTCACAACTTCCCGTGGAGCATACAGCAGCTGATAAGTACTGGAAGGATTAAGATTTTTAAACAGAAGTAATTTACAAATCTGTTTCACTTTCTGGCACCAGTTGATTTAAAAAAAAAAAAAAAATTCCTCCGGAGTACCCCTTTAAAATTGTCCTCTTCTGACCCCTATAACTTTTTATTTTTCCGCATACAGGGATGTATGAGGGTCATTTTTTTTAAACCGTGATTTGTAGTTTTCGTCTGTACCATTTTTGTTTTGATGGGACTTTTTGATCCCTTTTTATAGATTTTTTTTATGGTATATGAAGTGACCAAAAATGCGCAGTTCCGGCTCTCAACACCCCCTCCATGTATCTCTATAGAAGAGCCTGGAGATACACGAGTACATTACTTGTATATATCCAAGTTAGGGTTAGTAACCTACCCTTAAGCCTATCCCTAAAGTGTAACCCCTTACCTTATACTCTGCCATCCCTAAATTCAACATCGCACTAGGTGGGCAGGAATGGCGCATTTCCCAGCGGTCCTAGAGCCGCTGAATCAATGTCTGCCCAGAAAATTCCACCCGTTTCCGGTCGTGTGGTGAACATGGCCTAGGCGACTCGGCACAAGAAAGCCTCAGGTGTGGCCCAGGTTAAAGGGGTACACCACCCCTAGACATCTTAACCCCTATCCAAAGGATAGAGGATAAAATGTCTGATTGCGGGGGTCCTGCCGCTGGTGACCTACATGATCTCCCTGCTGCACCCGACATTCGTTTAGAGCATCGGAAGCAGCGCCAGAGGCTTGTGACATCATGGCCGCATGCCGCTTATGATGCCACGCCCCCTCAATGCAAGTCTATGGGAGGGGGCGTGACGTCCGTCACGCCCCCTCCCATAGACTTGCGTTGAGGGGGTGTGGTCGTGACGGCACGAGCGTGGCGTGGCCGTGACATCACAAGCCTCCGCCCCACGTTGCCAGTCATCTGGCATGGAGCAAAGTTTCGCTCCGTGCACCGGATGTCTGGGGTGCCGCAGCCGAGATTGGGGATAGGGGATAAGATGTCTAGGGGCGGAGTACCCCTTTAAGCTCACCTTTACCTTAAAAGGCCGTAACTTCACCAGCGCTATCCCAAGACAAGTTTCCTGGCCAGTTAGTCCCACTTTTACCCAACGGGTAAACAGTTTACCCAAACGGTGAAAAGAAGTGGAAGCCTTTGGGAGAGACAAATTCTACAGCCCCCATTACAACGAAGAACTAGATACCTAATCCTACAGACCAGGCCTAGATAGTAACCGATAGAACATTCGGGGATGGCCTTGTGAATACGGCCCTAACCGTAAGTGAGTAGGGATCCTTGCACATGTTCACAATGGAACATTCTTGTCAGCATCCTCAGATTAATAGGACATCAGCTTGTACTACACCAAAGTAGAACCACAGGTACAAGCAAAACTCTCTCAAGGACAGCTATCACTAGGACAAATACATGCTATCTACCGAAGTCAAAGTGTATTCTAAAGAACTTTACAAAAATCACAACGCAACGTTACCAAAGTATTTGTACTGTACTGTTTCAAGAAGAAAGTAGTTGTTTTCCATAAACCCTGGCTTTTGAGGTTTTATTTCCGGGGGGCCTTGTGTTAGGAATAGAGCTTTATTGTAATATGGATTTGTGGTAATCTTCATAGTGACAATGCCCCACTCCAGCCACGTGAGACTACAAGCCTCATTATTCACTTACAATACAGTCAATGTGCACAACCCTATTTATGGCGTCACGAACAGGACATATTACCTCACCCCATCACCATAGAATCTCCTGTGACCACTTCATATGGCAACAAGGACTCAAATGGTAGTCCCCTAAACAGGAAGTGAAGGGGTTGCTAAGCAACAGGGACAAAACAAGACATATGAATAGATTCTGTAATAGTATACAAGGCTGCATATACCGGTGTTTAGAATTACTACAGAGAGAGGCCGAGGTACAGAGAACACCATGTCTGGTCAGAAGCATTTTATTGGTCACATGATGTTCCACATCTAATCAGTACATAGTATGTGTTGCTATGGTGACAGGTATTTGAAGTACTTATGCTGTATCCCATAGCAACGGTTATCTGGGTGGTTTATTATCGGATTACATAGTGACTAATGGGGGAGGATATGAGGGGGGCACCATAGACAATAAAGGGGTCTCCACCACAAAAGGGAAGAAGGATAACAAGAGTCTCCTCCCCTCGTCATGTGACCTCTGGGGGTCTTGTAGTTTTGGTGGCCGCTGACTGCTTGTTGGAAACCATGAGCACTAGTAAAGAGGTTGAGCGTCAGACTTTTTAGGGCACACAAGGTCGGGGCGGTGGGGAGGTCGGCCATCTTAGTAGCAGATCTCCTGATCCTTTATCTTGCAGGTGAAGAAGGATCCGGAGGCTTCGCAGGTGGTGGACTCGGGGCAGGCCTCCTTTTTGCAGCACACTTTGCCGTCCTTACAGGTGCACTTCGTATTACAGGCCGCTTCTTTCCAGAAATCTTCTTTAGCAAACTTTCCTGTGAAAAAGAAGGACTTTGAGAACTGTCTCACCCTGTATGTAAATTGTCCACACATAGTCATTGGGGGGGGGGGGGGGGGTGCGGGGGCACCTTTAACAGGTAGTCACAATCTCCAGGGCAGTAATCACACCTATTGGCCTGGCCAACACCATTGTTCCATTGGTGGATAAAATGTCTGATCGCAGGGGTCCTGCCGCTGGGGAACCCCATGATCTCCGGGTTGGCACCCCAGTCATCTGGTGCACGAAGTGAACTCCGCTCCATGCCGGATGACTGGCGACTACTGCCACCACGCCACCTCCATTCACATCTATGGGAGGAGGCGTGACGGCTACGTAGTAGCCGTCACGCCCCCTCCCATAGATGTGAATGGAGGGGGCGTGGTGTTATGTAACAAACACGGAAGCTTTAAGCTTCCGTGTTCCGTACGCCGCCGCTGCCGGCCCGGCTGCCGCGACCCCCACGATCAGACATCTTATCCCGTCTCCTTTGGATAGGGGATGAGATATTTTTCGGTGGAGTACCCCTTTAATGTATAATTCAGCGTGTTCATTCGAATAATTTTTTTTTTAATGTTTACATTTATTGTTATATATGTTACATTTTTAATTATTGGTTGGTTAAACATTTATTTACATGTCCTTTGTAAAAATATATTTTTTTTACACTTATAATACATTTATTGTGTTTTTCCCCTGCGCTAATATGATTTTTTTTTCACAGTTTAAAATTCTGGCGCTGAAGCCTCTTGACTTAAATTACTTCTATTAAAAAATCTTAATCCTTCCAGTACTTATTAGCTGCTGAATACTACAGAGGAAATGGTTTTCTTTTTGGAGCACAGTGCTCTCTGCTGACATCTCTGTCCATTTTAAGAACTGTCCAGAGTAGGAGAAAATACCCATAGCAAACATATGCTGCTCTGGACAGTTCCTAAAATGGACAGAGATGTCAGCAGAGAGCACTTTGCTCGGGATGTCAGCAGAGAGCTCTGTGTTCCAAAAAGAAAACCATTTCCTCTGTAGTATTCAGCAGCTACTAAGTACTTGAAGGATTAAGATTTTTTAATAGAAGTAATTTACAAATCTGTTTAACTTTCTGGCACCAGTTGATATAAAAAAAAAAAAAAAAAAAAGTTTTCCACGGGAGTACCCCTTTAAGAACTGTCCAGAGTAGGAGAAAATCCCAATAGAAAACATATGCTGCTCTGGACAGTTCCTAAAATGGACAGATATGTCAGCAGAGAGCACTGTGGTCATGATGTCAGCAGAGAGCTCTGTGTTCCAGAAAGAAAATAATTTCCTCTGTAGTATTCAGCAGCTAATAAGAACTGGAAGGATTAAGATTTTTTAATAGAGTAATTCATTTACAAATCTGTTTAACTTTCTGGCACCAGATGATTTAAAAAAAAAAAAAAAGTTTTCCACCGTAGTACCCCTTTAAGAGTGCAATTCTAATTTTATTGAACAAACTTTCTAATGATAACAGGATTTTTTTGAAGCATAAAAAACTTACAATGCGCTGCTCTAAAATATAAGTTTTAAAACACTTTATAGGTTGTAAAGAACTGAAAATTGTCATTTGTTGTGTTTGCAGCATTTACTGAAATCAAAAGCGATTTACATCAAACTTTTAACAACCTTTTAACTTTTTAAAAAGAAAGGAGAAGCGGGGATGGATCCCCGATCCTGATAAAACGAAGACCGAGCAGCTAGTGAGACACTGAACCGTAAGTGTAAAAGTAAAATGGTGAGAAAGACAAAAGAACTAGCGCTCAAGGTCTATAAATATACGGCCCACGTAATATTGACCACTGCTTAGTGCGGAGAATGACAGTGTCATTGCACAGAGATTGTGCAGGGCACCAAGAGAGCTGGGCCCCGGGCAGTCCTTTTCTGATAAACAGGAACCATGCACAGAACTCGCTGGGCGGCATACGGTTGCCTTGACAACTGTGCTTCCCAGAGTGACCCGCGTCTCTCCACACTGATCTTTGCGCAACGGGTGGAAGACCAACGCTGGAGTTACACTTTAAAGGGGTGCTCTGCTGGAAAACATTTTGTTTTTTAATCAACTGGTGCCAGAAAGTTAAACAGATTTGTAATTTACTTCTATTTCAAAATCTTAATCCTTCCAGTACTTATCAGCTGCTGTATGCTCCACAGGAAGTTGTGTAGTTCTTTCCAGTCTGACCACAGTGCTCTCTGCTGACACCTCTCACCATGTCAGGAACTGTCCAGAGCAGGAGAGGTTTGCTATGGGGATTTGCTCCTACTCTGGACAGTTCCTAAAATGGACAGAGGTGTCAGCAGAGAGCACTGTGGTCAGACAGAAAGGAAGTTCAAAAAGAAAAGAACTTCCCGTGGAGCAGACAGCAGCTGATAAGTACTGGAAGGATTACGATTTTTTACAAATCTGTATAACTTTCGGGCACCAGTTGATTAAAAAAAAAAAAAAGAATATATGTATATATATATATATATATATATATATAGATAGATAGATAGATATATATATATATATATATATATATATATATATATATATATATATATGTGTGTGTTTTCCATTGGAGTTCCCCTTTAAGTCCTATAGAGAAGCTTGTGGAAAAACACCTGAAAAAAAAAACATCCACAACTTGCTGCATTGTGAAAAGAACATCACTGATTCTACGAAAGAAAAACATATATATATGCATATTTTTTTTTCAATTTTATTATGGACTTTTAAGTGACATTCAACCATAGAAAGTGTTAAAAAAAAAAAAACACAGTTACAAAAAGCAGTGAAAAACGTCACAAAAAATGCTGCAGGTTTTTGCACTGTTTATTGCGGATGATTTAAAACAGGACACATCAGATCAGCAGTAAAAGCCAAATAAAAGCAACACGGTTGAAGCGTTTCGGGTACGCCGACCCTTAAGGGTCGGCGTACCCGAAACGCGTCAACCGTGTTGCTTTTATTTGGATTTTACTGCTAATTTGATGTATCCTGTTTTTATTTTATTTTGAAACAAAAACACAAAATCCGACCGTAGAGTAAAGAAAAAGTTACACATGTGGCGTCCTCAGGGGGAGCTCCAGGGTTTTCCTATAATTCAGTCCTTGGGACAATCCTCAGGCAGGACACATATCTTCTTCTCTTCATCCAGGAGCACGTACCCCGGTTTACACTGGCAGCCTATGTAACATTGTGCGGTGCACCTTATGGGCTCATCGGGCCGACTTCTGCAGGTGGTGAGGCACGTGGTGCCGCATCCTGTGTACGTGGTGTTCCCGGTGCAGGACTCACATTTCTCCTTCTCTACACATGAATCTTCCAGCTCCACTAATCCTTCCTTACAGAAGCAGCCGGACTTACAGATCTTAATGCAGGGCACCGGTTTGGTGTGGGTGCAGTTCAGAGGACAGGCCGTCCCGCAGTCTTTGAACACTTTGTCCGGTCCACAGTCTATAGCGGGGGCTGCAAAATAAATAAAAAAAATGTGAGAAGAGGAGGAGATGGAAAAAATACTTTACCGTATATACTCGAGTATAAGCTGAGTTTTTCAGCACGATTTTTTGTGCTGAAACTCCCCCCTCGGCTTAGACTCGAGTGAACAAAAACTTAGCTGGCCTTGCTGTGAGGGAATGGGCCAGGCCATCCATCTTCGGCCATCTATGCTGCAGGGACCGTCCGGTGGGGAGGGTTAGTCGTTCCGGGCTGTCCATCCATCTTCACCGCTCCCGGCCAGCCCCGAACTAGTGATGCTGCATTGACGCCACCGCCCAGGGACGTTCATGCGCAGGGACGTCATAGACGTCTGCTGTGCACGGATGTCCCTGCGCATCGTCGTCAATGCAACGTCCCTAGTCCGTGGCTGGCTGGGAGCGGAGAAGAGGGCCTCCCGGTGAAGATGGATGGACAGCCCGGAACGACTAACCCTCCCCACCGGACGGTCCCTGCAGCATAGGGGGCCAAAGCTGGACAGCCCGTACCAGCTTACCCTTCCTTCCCACCGAGAAAGCAACAACTGGGGAGGTGAGTAGAAAACAAAAGGGGGGTCTGGATGATGATGAAGGGATTGACAGACGGTGATGATGAAGGGGGGGGGATGATGACGAGGGTGATAATGACATTATGATGATCACGGGGTGATAATGACAGGGTGATGATGATGAGGGTGATAATGACGAGGGGATGATGACGAGGGGGATGATGACGAGGGGGATTATGACGGGGTGGTGATGACGGGAGTGATGATGACGGGAGTCTGGATGATGACAGGGGGGATGATGACAGGGGGGATAATGACAAGGGTGATGATGACGGGAGTCTGGATGATGACAGGGGGGATGATGACAGGGGGGATAATGACAGGGTGATGATGACGGGGGTCTGGATGATGACAGGGGGGGATGATGACATGGGGGATGATGTATTTCGCTCCCTAGGCTTATAGTCGAGTCAATAACTTTTCCTAGGTTTTTGGGGTGAAATTAGGAGTCTCGGCTTATATTCGGAATGGCTAATACTCGAGTATATACGGTATATACAGGGACATGCAAACATAGACCTAAAAGGGGGCTTGATCCCCTGCCCTTTGATGCCCTATTATTGCATTGTGCCATGATTTGCGCAAATGCTGCAGGTTGCAATAATGGAAATGTTGTCCTATAGCTGTGTGGGCTGCACAGAGACCAAAGAGCAGCACAAACACTGTTACAGGACCTTTAAAGGGGTACTCGAGTGGAAAACGTTTTTTTTCTTTTTTTAATCAACTGGTGCCAGAAAGTTAAACAGATTTGTAGATTACTTCTATTAAAAAATCTTTCCCCTTCCAGTACTTTTTAGCAGCTGTATACTACAGAGGAAATTCTTTTCTTTTTTAATTTCTTTTTTGTCTTGTCCACAGCGCTCTCTGCTGACAACTGATGTCCGAATCAGGAACTGTCCAGAGCAGGAGAAAATCCCCATTACAAACCTATGCTGCTCTGGACAGTTCCTGAGACGGACAGAGGTGTCAGCAGAGAGCACTGTGGACAAGACAAAAAAGAAATTGAAAAAGAAAAGAACTTCCCCTGTAGCATACAGCTGCTAAAAAGTACTGGAAGGATTAAGATTTTTTAATAGAAGTAATTTACAAATCTGTTTAACTTTCTGGCACCAGTTGATTTAAACAAAAAAAAAAACGTTTTCCATTGGAGTACCCCTTTAAGGACCTTTCAGGACCTAGTACACAGAGGAAGAGGAGGTAAACGGGGGAATATGAAGGGAGCGGGTAAGGTGTAGAAACCAATGTATGTGGGGGTGGTGAGGTCATAGTGAGCAGTATATAGGGGGGATAGGGAGCAGTATATGTGTGTGACATAGGGAGCAGTATATAGGGGGGATAGGGAGCAGTATATGTGTGTGACATAGTGAGCAGTATATAGGGGGGATAGGGAGCAGTATATGTGTGTGACATAGGGAGCAGTATATAGGGATAGAGAGATGTTGCAAAACTACAACTCCCAGCATGCCCGGACAGCCAACAGCTGTCCGAGCATGCTAGGAGTTGTAGTTTTGCAACATCTGGAGGTCCGCAGGTTGGAGACCACTGATATAGAGGATATAAGGAGCAGTACTGTATATAGAGGGGCAGTGTGTGTGGAGGGGGGAGGCTGTTTGGATTAATTTGGGGTCAGTATCTAAAGATTGACATAATGCACACAGTGAAGTGCCCTTTTTTTTAACGTCCCTGATTATATATAAAAGAGACGTACAGTTACATAAGGCAGGACTTTCTGGGACTCATATAGGGTGTATATTATTATTATACCATGGTGGTCTACACCGTGGAGACAATTTTATTTTACCAACAGTTGTTCTAAAAGGCAAAAATATAAATAAATAAATATGTATGACGAAAGTTCAGTACGGAGATATTTTAATAGTGTGAAAGCAGCCTAAGCCACACCCTAACTGTGACATCATAACTTCTTTCCTTCTAAGCCACACCCTAACTGTGACATCATAACTACTTTCCATCTAAGCCACGCCCTAACTGTGACATCATAACTACTTTCCATCGAAGCCACGCCCTTCCTATGACATTACACTCACATCCCATCTAAGGCCGGCCCACTTGTGACATCACACCCACTTTTCATCTAAGCTCTTTCTGTGACATAACACCCAATTTCCTCTAAGCCACACCCCCTTCTAGCATAGTATGTCTAAAACCCAGAATAAATAGAATAAATATTTTTAAAAATATAAGTCATCCCCCCTCTCCTTTTCCAATTTAAAATAAATAAATAAATAAACATACATTATTATTATTAATTATTAATGATAATAATAATAATACAATAATAATTGCAATGTATAATAATAATAATAATAATACACAATGTATAATAATAATAATAATACACAATGTAGAATACTCACTAGTTGGTGGTAATTTATACGCACTGACCAGTATGAAGGCCGCACCTGCAGAACACAAAGGAACAGAAATCACATATCTGGCTTATTACCCGAAACATGATAAAAGGTCAGGATATGTCATATTATTCTACATTCATATATATATATACTTGAAATAACTGAAGTTTCATCTTTTTTGCAAACCTACAAGTATATACTAGAGCACCGCACATATAACAATTCAGTATATACTACAGCACTGCATACATAACAATTCCTGTATATACTAGTACATTGTATATATAACAATATCTGTATATACTAGTACATTGTATATATAACAATTCCTGTATATACTAGTACATTGTATACATAACAATTCCTGTATATACTAGTACATTGTATATATAACAATTCCTGTATATACTAGTACATTGTATATATAACAATATCTGTATATACTAGTACATTGTATATATAACAATTCCTGTATATACTAGTACATTGTATATATAACAATTCCTGTATATACTAGTACATTGTATATATAACAATATCTGTATATACTAGTACATTGTATACATAACAATTCCTGTATATACTAGTACATTGTATATATAACAATATCTGTATATACTAGTACATTGTATACATAACAATTCCTGTATATACTAGTACATTGTATATATAACAATTCCTGTATATACTAGTACATTGTATATATAACAATTCCGGTATATAGTAGTACATTGTATATGTGACAATATCTGTATATACTAGTACATTGTGTATATAACAATTCCTGTATATACTAGTACATTGTATATATAACAATTCCTGTATATACTAGTACATTGTATACATAACAATTCCTGTATATACTAGTACATTGTATATATAACAATTCCTGTATATACTAGTACATTGTATATATAACAATATCTGTATATACTAGTACATTGTATATATAACAATTCCTGTATATACTAGTACATTGTATATATAACAATTCCTGTATATACTAGTACATTGTATATATAACAATATCTGTATATACTAGTACATTGTATATATAACAATTCCTGTATATACTAGTACATTGTATACATAACAATTCCTGTATATACTAGTACATTGTATATATAACAATATCTGTATATACTAGTACATTGTATACATAACAATTCCTGTATATACTAGTACATTGTATATATAACAATTCCGGTATATAGTAGTACATTGTATATATAACAATATCTGTATATACTAGTACATTGTATATATAACAATTCCTGTATATACTAGTACATTGTATACATAACAATTCCTGTATATACTAGTACATTGTATATATAACAATTCCTGTATATACTAGTACATTGTATACATAACAATATCTGTATATACTAGTACATTGTATATATAACAATTCCTGTATATACTAGTACATTGTATATATAACAATTCCTGTATATACCAGTACATTGTATATATAACAATATCTGTATATACTAGTACATTGTATACATAACAATTCCTGTATATACTAGTACATTGTATATATAACAATTCCTGTATATACCAGTACATTGTATATATAACAATATCTGTATATACTAGTACATTGTATACATAACAATTCCTGTATATACTAGTACATTGTATATATAACAATTCCTGTATATACCAGTACATTGTATATATAACAATATCTGTATATACTAGTACATTGTATACATAACAATTCCTGTATATACTAGTACATTGTGTATATAACAATTCCTGTATATACTAGTACATTGTATATATAACAATTCCTGTATATACTAGTACATTGTGTATATAACAATTCCTGTATATACTAGTGCATTGTGTATATAACAATTCCTGTATATACTAGTACATTGTATATATAACAATTCCTGTATATACTAGTACATTGTGTATATAACAATTCCTGTATATACTAGTACATTGTATATATAACAATTCCTGTATATACTAGTACATTGTGTATATAACAATTCCTGTATATACTAGTACATTGCATATATAACAATTCCTGTATATACTAGTACATTGTATATATAACAATTCCTGTATATACTAGTACATTGTGTATATAACAATTCCTGTATATACTAGTACATTGTGTATATAACAATTCCTGTATATACTAGTACATTGTGTATATAACAATTCCTGTATATACTAGTACATTGTGTATATAACAATTCCTGTATATACTAGTGCATTGTGTATGTAACAATTCCTGTATATACTAGTACATTGTGTATATAACAATTCCTGTATATACTAGTACATTGTGTATATAACAATTCCTGTAAATACTAGTACATTGTATATATAACAATTCCTGTATATACTAGTACATTGTGTATATAACAATTCCTGTATATACTAGTACATTGTGTATATAACAATTCCTGTATATACTAGTACATTGTGTATATAACAATTCCTGTATATACTAGTACATTGTGTATATAAAATTCCTGTATATACTAGTACATTGTGTATATAACAATTCCTGTATATACTAGTACATTGTGTATATAACAATTCCTGTATATACTAGTACATTGTGTATATAACAATTCCTGTATATACTAGTACATTGTGTATATAACAATTCCTGTATATACTATTACATTGTGTATATAACAATTCCTGTATATACTAGTACATTGTGTATATAACAATTCCTGTATATACTAGTGCATTGTGTATATAACAATTCCTGTATATACTAGTACATTGTGTATATAACAATTCCTGTATATACTAGTACATTGTATATATAACAATTCCTGTATATACTAGTACATTGTGTATATAACAATTCCTGTATACACTAGTACATTGTGTATATAACAATTCCTGTATATACTAGTACATTGTATATATAACAATTCCTGTATATACTAGTACATTGTGTATATAACAATTCCTGTAAATACTAGTACATTGTGTATATAACAATTCCTGTATATACTAGTACATTGTGTATATAACAATTCCTGTATATACTAGTACATTGTGTATATAACAATTCCTGTATATACTAGTACATTGTGTATATAACAATTCCTGTATATACTAGTACATTGTGTATATAACAATTCCTGTATATACTAGTACATTGTGTATATAACAATTCCTGTATATACTAGTACATTGTGTATATAAAATTCCTGTATATACTAGTACATTGTGTATATAACAATTCCTGTATATACTAGTACATTGTATATATAACAATTCCTGTAAATACTAGTACATTGTATATAGAACAATTCCTGTAAATACTAGTACATTGTATATATAACAATTCCTGTATATACTAGTACATTGTATATATAACAATTCCTGTATATACTAGTACATTGTATATATAACAATTCCTGTATATACTAGTACATTGTATATATAACAATTCCTGTATATACTAGTACATTGTATATATAACAATTCCTGTATATACTATTACATTGTATATATAACAATTCCTGTATATACTAGTACATTGTGTATATAACAATTCCTGTATATACTAGTACATTGTGTATATAAAATTCCTGTATATACTAGTACATTGTATATATAACAATTCCTGTATATACTATTACATTGTATATATAACAATTCCTGTATATACTAGTACATTGTATATATAATAATTCCTGTATATAGTGTTACTATCTGTATTGTCCTTCTTAGCAGCTGGAGGGAAGCAGCAGCCATTGCCGCCCTGAAGTTGGGAAACCCCTTTAATAAGACCAAACATTGTAGATGATCTGGGTGAAGAACCGAACTGTGTCACATCATGTGACCCAAGCAAAAGGAGGAGAACCGCAAACCACATAGGATGAGAGATGGATCATTGGAACAGAAGCAGCTGAGGAAGATGGAGTATTACAATTGTTATAGGAGAGGAAGAGGCGGAGGAGGAGGGAGAGGAGGAAGAGGAGGAGGAGGAAGAGGAGGAGGCAGAGGAGGAGGAAGAGGCAGAGGAGGAGGAGGAAGAGAAGGAGGAAGAAGCAGAGGAGGAGGAGAAAGAGGTGGAGGAGGAGGAAGAGGTGGAGGAGGAAGAGGCGGAGGAGGAGGAGGAAGAGGCAGAGGAGGCGGAGGAAGAGGAGGAGGAGAAAGAGGAAGAGGCGGAGGAGGACGAAGAGGAGGAGGAAGAGGTGGAGGAGGAGGTGGAGGAGGAGGAGGGTGGCTGCAGCCCATTGAACAACCTGTGCGATTGCTGAACAAGGGAGCATGAAGATTGTCACTTAGGTGTCAAGATTAGACCAGGAACGAGAGTGGGAGCCATACTGGGTACTGGAAATGAAATAGGAAACATGAATGACACTAGGAATAAGAGGAGAACAATGATGAGAACTAGGAATGAGAAGGGAGTAATGATGAGAACTAGGAATGAGAAGGGAGTAATGATGAGAACTAGGAATAAGGGGAGAACAATGATGAGAACTAGGAATGAGAAGGGAGTAATGATGAGAACTAGGAATGAGAAGGGAGTAATGATGAGAACTAGGAATAAGGGGAGAACAATGATGAGAACTAGGAATAAGAGGGGAACAATGATGAGAACTAGGAATAAGGGGGGAACAATGATGAGAACTAGGAATAAGGGGAGAACAATGATGAGAACTAGGAATAAGGGGAGAACAATGATGAGAACTAGGAATAAGAGGGGAACAATGATGAGAACTAGGAATAAGGGGGGAACAATGATGAGAACTAGGAATAAGGGGAGAACAATGATGAGAACTAGGAATAAGAGGGGAACAATGATGAGAACTAGGAATGAGAAGGGAGTAATGATGATAACTAGGAATAAGGGGAGAACAATGATGAGAACTAGGAATGAGAAGGGAACAATGATGAGAACTAGGAATAAGAGGGGAACAATGATGAGAACTAGGAATAAGAGGGGAACAATGATGAGAACTAGGAATGAGAAGGGAACAATGATGAGAACTAGGAATAAGAGGGGAACAATGATGAGAACTAGGAATAAGGGGAGAACAATGATGAGAACCAGGAATGAGAGTGGAGTAATGATGAGAACTAGGAATGAGAAGGGAACAATGATGAGAACTAGGAATGAGAGGGGAACAATGATGAGAACTAGGAATGAGAAGGGAGTATTGATGAGAACTAGGAATAAGAGGAGAACAATGATGAGAACTAGGAATAAGGGGAGAACAATGATGAGAACTAGGAATAAGAGGAGAACAATGATGAGAACTAGGAATAAGAGGAGAACAATGATGAGAACTAGGAATAAGAGGAGAACAATGATGAGAACTAGGAATGAGAGGGGAGTAATGATGAGAACTAGGAATAAGAGGAGAACAATGATGAGAACTAGGAATAAGAGGAGAACAATGATGAGAACTAGGAATAAGGGGAGAACAATGATGAGAACTAGGAATGAGAGGGGAGTAATGATGAGAACTAGGAATAAGAGGAGAACAATGATGAGAACTAGGAATAAGAGGGGAGAACAATGATGAGAACTAGGAATAAGGGGAGAACAATGATGAGAACTAGGAATAAGGGGAGAACAATGATGAGAACTAGGAATGAGAAGGGAGTAATGATGAGAACTAGGAATGAGAGGAGAACAATGATGAGAACTAGGAATTAGGGGAGAACAATGATGAGAACTAGGAATAAGGGGAGAACAATGATGAGAACTAGGAATAAGGGGAGAACAATGATGAGAACTAGGAATTAGGGGAGAACAATGATGAGAACTAGGAATAAGGGGAGAACAATGATGAGAACTAGGAATGAGAAGGGAGTAATGATGAGAACTAGGAATGAGAGGAGAACAATGATGAGAACTAGGAATAAGAGGGGAACAATGATGAGAACTAGGAATAAGAGGGGAACAATGATGAGAACTAGGAATAAGAGGAGAACTGTTACGCCGAGCGCTCCGGGTCCCCGCTCCTCCCCGGAGCGCTCGCTTCTCTCTCTCCGCTGCAGCGCTCCGGTCACGTCCTCTGACCCGGGGCGCTGCGATCCCGCTGCCAGCCGGGATGCGATTCGCGATGCGGGTAGCGCCCGCTCGCGATGCGCACCCCGGCTCCCCTACCTGACTCGCTCCCCGTCTGTTCTGTCCCGGCGCGCGCGGCCCCGCTCCCTAGGGCGCGCGCGCGCCGGGTCTCTGCGATTTAAAGGGCCACTGCGCCGCTGATTGGCGCAGTGGTTCCAATTAGGGTAATCACCTGTGCACTTCCCTATATTACCTCACTTCCCTTGCACTCCCTTGCCGGATCTTGTTGCCTTAGTGCCAGTGAAAGCGTTCCTTGTGTGTTCCTAGCCTGTGTTCCAGACCTTCTGCCGTTGCCCCTGACTACGATCCTTGCTGCCTGCCCCGACCTTCTGCTACGTCCGACCTTGCTTCTGCCTACTCCCTTGTACCGCGCCTATCTTCAGCAGCCAGAGAGGTGAGCCGTTGCTAGTGGATACGACCTGGTCACTACCGCCGCAGCAAGACCATCCCGCTTTGCGGCGGGCTCTGGTGAAAACCAGTAGTGGCTTAGAACCGGTCCACTAGCACGGTCCACGCCAATCCCTCTCTGGCACAGAGGATCCACTACCTGCCAGCCGGCATCGTGACAGTAGATCCGGCACTGGATCCCGCTGAAGTTCCTCTGCCAGTTGTCGCTGACCTCACCACGGTGGTCGCCCAGCAGTCACAACAGATAGCGCAACAAGGCCAACAGCTGTCTCAACTGACCGTTATGCTACAACAGTTACTACCACAGCTTCAGCAGTCATCTCCTCCGCCAGCTCCTGCACCTCCTCCGCAGCGAGTGGCCGCTCCTGGGATACGCTTATCCTTGCCGGATAAATTTGATGGGGACTCTAAGTTTTGCCGTGGCTTTCTTTCCCAATGTTCCCTGCATCTGGAGATGATGTCGGACCTGTTTCCCACTGAAAGGTCTAAGGTGGCTTTCGTAGTCAGTCTTCTGTCCGGAAAAGCCCTGTCATGGGCCACACCGCTCTGGGACCGCAATGACCCCGTCACTGCCTCTGTACACTCCTTCTTCTCGGAAATCCGAAGTGTCTTTGAGGAACCTGCCCGAGCCTCTTCTGCTGAGACTGCCCTGTTGAACCTGGTCCAGGGTAATTCTTCCGTTGGCGAGTATGCCGTACAATTCCGTACACTTGCTTCAGAATTGTCCTGGAATAATGAGGCCCTCTGCGCGACCTTCAAAAAAGGCCTATCCAGCAACATTAAAGATGTTCTGGCCGCACGAGAAATTCCTGCTAATCTACATGAACTTATTCACCTAGCCACTCGCATTGACATGCGTTTTTCTGAAAGGCGTCAGGAACTCCGCCAAGATATGGACTCTGTTCGCACGAGGCGTTTCGTCTCCTCGGCTCCTCTCTCCTCTGGTCCCCTGCAATCTGTTCCTGTGCCTCCCGCCGTGGAGGCTATGCAGGTCGACCGGTCTCGCCTGACACCTCAAGAGAGGACACGACGCCGTATGGAGAACCTCTGCCTGTACTGTGCTAGTACCGAACACTTCCTGAGGGATTGTCCTATCCGTCCTCCCCGCCTGGAAAGACGTACGCTGACTCCGCACAAAGGTGAGACAGTCCTTGATGTCTACTCTGCTTCTCCACGTCTTACTGTGCCTGTGCGGATGTCTGCCTCTGCCTTCTCCTTCTCTACAGTGGCCTTCTTGGACTCTGGATCTGCAGGAAATTTTATTTTGGCCTCTCTCGTCAACAGGTTCAACATCCCGGTGACCAGTCTCGCCAGACCCCTCTACATCAATTGTGTAAATAATGAAAGATTGGACTGTACCATACGTTTCCGCACGGAGCCCCTTCTTATGAGCATCGGATCTCATCATGAGAGGATTGAACTTTTGGTCCTCCCCAATTGCACCTCGGAGATTCTCCTTGGACTTCCCTGGCTTCAACTTCATTCCCCAACCCTGGATTGGTCCACTGGGGAGATCAAGAGTTGGGGGTCCTCTTGTTCCAAGAACTGTCTAAAACCGGTTCCCAGTAACCCTTGCCGTAACTCTGTGGTTCCTCCAGTAACCGGTCTCCCTAAGGCCTATATGGACTTCGCGGATGTTTTCTGCAAAAAACAAGCTGAGACTCTACCTCCTCACAGGCCTTATGATTGCCCTATCGACCTCCTCCCGGGTACTACCCCACCCCGGGGCAGAATTTATCCTCTCTCTGCCCCAGAGACTCTTGCCATGTCCGAATACGTCCAGGAGAATCTAAAAAAGGGCTTTATCCGTAAATCCTCCTCCCCTGCCGGAGCCGGATTTTTCTTTGTGTCCAAAAAAGATGGCTCCCTACGTCCTTGCATTGACTACCGCGGTCTTAATAAAATCACGGTTAAGAACCGCTACCCCTTACCCCTCATCTCTGAACTCTTTGATCGCCTCCAAGGTGCCCACATCTTTACTAAATTGGACTTAAGAGGCGCCTATAACCTCATCCGCATCAGAGAGGGGGACGAGTGGAAAACGGCATTTAACACCAGAGATGGACACTTTGAGTATCTGGTCATGCCCTTTGGCCTGTGCAACGCCCCTGCCGTCTTCCAAGACTTTGTCAATGAAATTTTTCGTGATCTGTTATACTCCTGTGTTGTTGTATATCTGGACGATATCCTAATTTTTTCTGCCAATCTAGAAGAACACCGCCAGCATGTCCGTATGGTTCTTCAGAGACTTCGTGACAACCAACTCTATGCCAAAATCGAGAAATGTCTGTTTGAATGCCAATCTCTTCCTTTTCTAGGATATTTGGTCTCTGGCCGGGGACTACAGATGGATCCTGACAAACTCTCTGCCGTCTTAGATTGGCCACGCCCCTCCGGACTCCGTGCTATCCAACGCTTTTTGGGGTTCGCCAATTATTACAGGCAATTTATTCCACATTTTTCTACCATTGTGGCTCCTATCGTGGCTTTAACCAAAAAAAATGCTGATCCCAAGTCCTGGCCTCCTCAAGCAGAAGACGCCTTTAAACGACTCAAGTCTGCCTTTTCTTCGGCTCCCGTCCTCTCCAGACCTGACCCTTCCAAACCCTTCCTATTGGAGGTTGATGCCTCCTCAGTGGGAGCTGGAGCTGTTCTCCTACAAAAAAATTCTTCCGGGCATGCTGTCACTTGTGGTTTTTTCTCTAGGACCTTCTCTCCAGCGGAGAGGAACTACTCCATCGGGGATCGAGAGCTTCTAGCCATTAAATTAGCACTTGAGGAATGGAGGCATCTGCTGGAGGGATCAAGTTCTCCTGTTATTATCTACACCGACCACAAGAACCTCTCCTACCTCCAGTCTGCCCAACGGCTGAATCCTCGCCAGGCCCGGTGGTCTCTGTTCTTTGCCCGATTTAATTTTGAGATTCACTTTCGTCCTGCCGATAAGAACATTAGGGCCGATGCTCTCTCTCGTTCCTCGGATGCCTCAGAAGTTGAACTCTCTCCGCAACACATCATTTCACCTGACTGCCTGATCTCCACTTCTCCTGCCTCCATCAGGCAGACTCCTCCAGGAAAGACCTTTGTTTCTCCTCGCCAACGCCTCGGAATCCTCAAATGGGGTCACTCCTCCCATCTCGCAGGTCATCCGGGTATCAAGAAATCTGTGCAACTCATCTCCCGCTTCTATTGGTGGCCGACTCTGGAGACGGATGTTGTGGACTTTGTGCGAGCCTGCACTATCTGTGCCCGGGATAAGACTCCTCGCCAGAAGCCCGCTGGTTTTCTTCATCCTCTGCCTGTCCCCGAACAGCCTTGGTCTCTGATTGGTATGGATTTTATTACTGATTTACCCCCTTCCCGTGGCAACACTGTTATTTGGGTGGTCGTTGATCGATTCTCCAAAATGGCACATTTCATCTCTCTTCCTGGTCTTCCTTCTGCGCCTCAGTTGGCTAAACAATTTTTTGTACACATTTTTCGTCTTCACGGGTTGCCTACGCAGATTGTCTCGGATAGAGGCGTCCAATTCGTGTCTAAATTCTGGAGGGCTCTCTGTAAACAACTCAAGATTAAATTAAATTTTTCTTCTGCATATCATCCCCAGTCCAATGGACAAGTAGAAAGAATTAACCAGATCTTGGGTGATTATTTGCGACATTTTGTTTCCTCCCGCCAGGATGACTGGGCAGATCTCCTCCCATGGGCCGAATTCTCGTATAACTTCAGGGTCTCTGAATCTTCCTCCAAATCCCCATTTTTCGTGGTGTACGGCCGTCACCCTCTTCCCCCCCTCCCTACTCCCTTGCCCTCTGGTCTGCCCGCTGTGGATGAAATTTCTCGTGACCTTTCCATCATATGGAGAGAGACCCAAAATTCTCTCTTACAGGCTTCTTCACGCATGAAGAGATTCGCGGATAAGAAAAGAAGAGCTCCTCCCGTTTTTTCCCCTGGAGACAAGGTATGGCTCTCCGCTAAATATGTCCGCTTCCGTGTCCCTAGCTACAAGTTGGGACCACGCTATCTTGGTCCTTTCAAAATTTTGCGTCAAATTAATCCTGTCTCTTATAAACTTCTTCTTCCTCCTTCTCTTCGTATCCCTAATGCCTTTCACGTCTCTCTTCTCAAACCACTCATCCTCAACCGTTTTTCTCCCAAATCTGTTCCTCCCACTCCTGTTTCCGGCTCCTCGGACATCTTCTCGGTCAAGGAAATCTTAGCTGCCAAAAAGGTCAGAGGAAAAAATTTTTTTTTAGTGGACTGGGAGGGTTGTGGTCCTGAAGAGAGATCCTGGGAACCTGAGGACAACATCCTAGACAAAAGTCTGCTCCTCAGGTTCTCAGGCTCTAAGAAGAGGGGGAGACCCAAGGGGGGGGGTACTGTTACGCCGAGCGCTCCGGGTCCCCGCTCCTCCCCGGAGCGCTCGCTTCTCTCTCTCCGCTGCAGCGCTCCGGTCACGTCCTCTGACCCGGGGCGCTGCGATCCCGCTGCCAGCCGGGATGCGATTCGCGATGCGGGTAGCGCCCGCTCGCGATGCGCACCCCGGCTCCCCTACCTGACTCGCTCCCCGTCTGTTCTGTCCCGGCGCGCGCGGCCCCGCTCCCTAGGGCGCGCGCGCGCCGGGTCTCTGCGATTTAAAGGGCCACTGCGCCGCTGATTGGCGCAGTGGTTCCAATTAGGGTAATCACCTGTGCACTTCCCTATATTACCTCACTTCCCTTGCACTCCCTTGCCGGATCTTGTTGCCTTAGTGCCAGTGAAAGCGTTCCTTGTGTGTTCCTAGCCTGTGTTCCAGACCTTCTGCCGTTGCCCCTGACTACGATCCTTGCTGCCTGCCCCGACCTTCTGCTACGTCCGACCTTGCTTCTGCCTACTCCCTTGTACCGCGCCTATCTTCAGCAGCCAGAGAGGTGAGCCGTTGCTAGTGGATACGACCTGGTCACTACCGCCGCAGCAAGACCATCCCGCTTTGCGGCGGGCTCTGGTGAAAACCAGTAGTGGCTTAGAACCGGTCCACTAGCACGGTCCACGCCAATCCCTCTCTGGCACAGAGGATCCACTACCTGCCAGCCGGCATCGTGACAAGAACAATGATGAGAACTAGGAATAAGAGGAGAACAATGATGAGAACTAGGAATAAGAGGAGAACAATGATGAGAACTAGGAATAAGAGGGGAACAATGATGAGAACTAGGAATAAGAGGAGAACAATGATGAGAACTAGGAATGAGAAGGGAACAATGATGAGAAGTAGGAATAAGAGGAGAACAATGATGAGAACTAGGAATGAGAGGGGAGTAATGATGAGAACTACGAATGAGAGGAGAACAATGATGAGAACTAGGAATAAGAGGGGAGTAATGATGAGAACTAGGAATAAGAGGAGAACAATGATGAGAACTAGGAATAAGGGGAGAACAATGATGAGAACTAGGAATAAGAGGAGAACAATGATGAGAACTAGGAATAAGAGGGGAACAATGATGAGAACTAGGAATAAGAGGAGAACAATGATGAGAACTAGGAATAAGAGGGGAGAACAATGATGAGAACTAGGAATAAGGGGAGAACAATGATGAGAACTAGGAATAAGGGGAGAACAATGATGAGAACTAGGAATGAGAAGGGAGTAATGATGAGAACTAGGAATGAGAGGAGAACAATGATGAGAACTAGGAATAAGAGGGGAACAATGATGAGAACTAGGAATAAGGGGAGAACAATGATGAGAACTAGGAATAAGAGGGGAACAATGATGAGAACTAGGAATAAGGGGAGAACAATGATGAGAACTAGGAATAAGAGGGGAACAATGATGAGAACTAGGAATAAGAGGAGAACAATGATGAGAACTAGGAATGAGAAGGGAACAATGATGAGAAGTAGGAATAAGAGGAGAACAATGATGAGAACTAGGAATGAGAGGGGAGTAATGATGAGAACTACGAATGAGAGGAGAACAATGATGAGAACTAGGAATAAGAGGGGAGTAATGATGAGAACTAGGAATAAGAGGAGAACAATGATGAGAACTAGGAATAAGGGGAGAACAATGATGAGAACTAGGAATAAGAGGAGAACAATGATGAGAACTAGGAATAAGAGGGGAACAATGATGAGAACTAGGAATAAGAGGAGAACAATGATGAGAACTAGGAATAAGAGGGGAACAATGATGAGAACTAGGAATAAGAGGAGAACAATGATGAGAACTAGGAATGAGAGGGAACAATGATGAGAACTAGGAATAAGAGGAGAACAATGATGAGAACTAGGAATAAGAGGGAAACAATGATGAGAACTAGGAATAAGAGGAGAACAATGATGAGAACTAGGAATAAGAGGGGAACAATGATGAGAACTAGGAATAAGAGGAGAACAATGATGAGAACTAGGAATAAGGGGAGAACAATGATGAGAACTAGGAATAAGGGGAGAACAATGATGAGAACTAGGAATAAGAGGGGAACAATGATGAGAACTAGGAATAAGGGGAGAACAATGATGAGAACTAGGAATGAGAGGGGAGAAATGTTACAAACTAGGATTGGCCGGTGAGCCATTCTGGGGACTATAAATAAGAGGGGACGTGTGCTGGGAACCAGATATTAGATATAGATCCAAGTTGAAGACCAGAAATAAGAGAAGAGCCATGCTTGTAAGGAATGAGATTGGGAGCTATTTTGGGGATCATAGAAGTATGGAGGAGGACGGTGGCTGTAAGATAGTTGGAAGGCCCGGCTCACGGTATAATGCAGCCTGTGCGATTGCCGGGCAAGGGAGCCCACAGATTAACACAAGGTGTCAAGGTGTTGGGAGAAAATGGAGAGAAAATCATATTGAGGAGAAAAATAAGAGGCCAGCCGTACAGCCTATAAATGTTCTTCTTTTACTGAATTGCAACATAACAATAGGGAGTGAGTAGCTTTTTGTGTTTTTCTGCTTAATAGGCAAAACTGGGGACTAGAAAATAGAGGGAGAGGAGAATTTGGAATGGTATGGAACCATGCTGAGGACTAAAAATGAGAGGAGAGACATGCAGAGGACTAGGAATGAGAGGAGAGACATGCTGAGGACTAGGAATGAGAGGAGAGACATGCTGAGGACTAGGAATGAGAGGAGAGACATGCTGGGGACTAGGAATGAGAGGAGAGACATGCAGAGGACTAGGAATGAGAGGAGAGACAGGCTGTGGACTAGGAATGAGAGGAGAGACATGCTGAGGACTAAAAATGAGAGGAGAGACATGCAGAGGACTAGGAATGAGAGGAGAGACATGCAGAGGACTAGGAATGAGAGGAGAGACAGGCTGTGGACTAGGAATGAGAGGAGAGACATGCTGGGGACTAGGAATGAGAGGAGAGACATGCAGAGGACTAGGAATGAGAGGAGAGACAGGCTGTGGACTAGGAATGAGAGGAGAGACATGCTGAGGACTAAAAATGAGAGGAGAGACATGCTGAGGACTAGGAATGAGAGGAGAGACAGGCTGTGGACTAGGAATGAGAGGAGAGACATGCTGAGGATGAGGACTAAAAATGAGAGGAGAGACATGCTGAAGACTAGGAATGAGAGGAGAAACTTGCTGAGGACTAGGAATGAGAGGAGAGACATACTGAGGACCAGGAATGAGAGGAGAGACATGCTGGGGACAAGGAATGAGAGGAGAGGCATGCAGAGGACTAGGAATGAGAGGAGAGACATGCTGGGGACTAGGAATGAGAGGAGAGACATGCAGAGGACTAGGAATGAGAGGAGAGACATGCTGAGGACTAGGAATGAGAGGAGAGGCATGCTGAAGACTAGGAATGAGAGGAGAAACTTGCTGAGGACTAGGAATGAGAGGAGAGACATGCTGGGGACAAGGAATGAGAGGAGAGACATGCTGAGGACTAGGAATGAGAGGAGAGGCATGCAGAGGACAAGGAATGAGAGGAGAGACATGCTGTGGACTAGGAATGAGAGGAGAGACATGCTGAGGACTAAAAATGAGAGGGGAGACATCCTGAGGACTAGGAATGAGAGGAGAGACATGCTGAAGACTAGGAATGAGAGGAGAAACTTGCTGAGGACTAGGAATGAGAGGAGAGACATCCTGAGGACCAGGAATGAGAGGAGAGACATGCTGAGGACAAGAAATGAGAGGAGAGACATGCTGAGGACAAGGAATGAGAGGAGAGACATGCTGAGGACGAGGAATGAGAGGAGAGACATGCTGAGGACTAGGAATGAGAGGAGAGACATGCTGAGGATTAGGAATGAGAGGAGAGACATGCTGAGGATGAGGAATGAGAGGAGAGACATGCTGAGGACGAGGAATGAGAGGAGAGACATGCTGAGGACTAGGAATGAGAGGAGAGACATGCTGAGGACTAGGAATGAGAGGAGAGACATGCTGAGGATTAGGAATGAGGGGGGATACTGATGGAGATGAGTAGTAAGATGCTGAGGAAAAGAAAACATAGGAGAGACATGTTGGGGACTAAATTTGTAATGGAAGCCATGATGGGACTAGAAATGAGAGTATAACTATTCTGAGGACTGGAAATGAGATGGGGAGCCTTACTTGGGACCAGGAATGAGAGAGGAGCCATAATAGGGACTAGAAGTAAAGCAAAGTATTGGAAAAATAAAAGTTATTCAACATTTTCTGTAGATAAAAACTTATAAGTGTGCGTTCACACATACAGGATCCTGCGCAGATTTGATGCAGGATTTGTAACTGCCGATTAGAAGCGGTGCTCAGTCATTTAGTTTACACTGACATCAGCAGCAGAAAATCCTGCGCATCAAATCTGCGTACGTGAGAACGTATCCTAAAGGTGAAAATCTTCTCTACACATAAAGGACAGAAATAAGAGATGAATAAATACGACAACTCACTCAGAGATCCCAACAGCAGCAGCGAGATGGGCGTCATGTCTCCTTATGTAATTCTTCCTGTAAAAGACTAAATACTATCAGTTAATTCAGGATTAACTGGACTGAGATCTGTGCAGGGTTTGTTACAGTGTGTCAGCGATTATTTCTGTCTGGATCCGTGTTGTAGCTGAGGTGAAGCGGACACTTACCTGTGTGATCTGCTCTTCTGCTGATCCCGGGCTCTGGATCTGCAGCATTATATATGATGGGGTGCGTGCTTTCCAGGATCTTCCAACATTTTCTTGCATTAAAACCTGTATTTTGTTTCCGACGATACATTGAGCCATAAAATTTCAACATGTACGATTGTGTAATACTTCCTTATGCTTTAGGGCTGAAGTCGGAGCCAATGATAACGTCACCTATGGGATGAATTATATATATATATATATATATATATATATATATATACTGATGTATGTGCCAGGTTACATTACACCTGCAGAAGTGGCGTCTACTCTTCGCATTGTCTCCGTTCTGTGGTAACATGAAAACACCTTGATAGATTTGTCTAAAATTTAACATAACAACCCTATTAAATTTGTCTGAAACCGGTCAAGCAGAAGGAGATGACTTCCACCTTGATACGTTATAGATAGTATATCCTGAGTTTGTCTAAAAGAGTTAAAGATAAAGTCTGTATTGGAAATGATGTTAAAGACTAACATGTGGGTCAAAAATGGCTTAATGGGAAGTTACCAGTATAGTTTATGGACCAGGACAGGTACCTCCGAACAAGCGGTATGTGTCAACTTTGAAAAATATACAGGACCAATGGAAAATGGATGTGATCTGTTACACGTACTTGGCAGTCAGGCAATGTCTCTATTGGATCTGTTACACGTACTTGGCAGTCAGGCAATGTCTCTATCAGATCTGTTACACGTACTTGGCAGTCAGGCAATGTCTATCGGATCTGTTACACGTACTTGGCAGTCAGGCAATGTCTCTATTGGATCTGTTACACGTACTTGGCAGTCAGGCAATGTCTCTATCGGATCTATTACACGTACTTGGCAGTCAGGCAAGGTCTCTATCGGATCTGTTACACGTACTTGGCAGTCAGGCAATGTCTCTATCGGATCTTTTACACGTACTTGGCAGTCAGGCAATGTCTCTATCGGACCTGTTACACGTACTTGGCAGTTAGGCTATGTCTATCGGATCTGTTACACATACTTGGCAGTCAGGCAATGTCTCTATCGGATCTGTTACATGTACTTGGCAGTCAGGCAATGTCACTATCAGATCTGTTACATGTACTTGGCAGTCAGGCAATGTCTCTATCGGATCTGTTACACGTACTTGGCAGTCAGGCAATGTCTCTATCGGACCTGTTACACGTACTTGGCAGTTAGGCAATGTCTATCGGATCTGTTACACGTACTTGGCAGTGAGGCAATGTCTCTATCGGATCTGTTACACGTACTTGGCAGTCAGGCAATGTCTCTATCGGATCTATTACACGTACTTGGCAGTCAGGCAAGGTCTCTATCAGATCTGTTACACGTACTTGGCAATCAGGCAATGTCTCTATCGGATCTTTTACACGTACTTGGCAGTCAGGCAATGTCTCTATCGGATCTGTTACACGTACTTGGCAGTCAGGCAATGTCTCTATCAGATCTGTTACACGTACTTGGCAGTCAGGCAATGTCTATCGGATCTGTTACACGTACTTGGCAGTCAGGCAATGTCTCTATTGGATCTGTTACACGTACTTGGCAGTCAGGCAATGTCTCTATCGGATCTATTACACGTACTTGGCAGTCAGGCAAGGTCTCTATCGGATCTGTTACACGTACTTGGCAGTCAGGCAATGTCTCTATCGGATCTTTTACACGTACTTGGCAGTCAGGCAATGTCTCTATCGGACCTGTTACACGTACTTGGCAGTTAGGCTATGTCTATTGGATCTGTTACACATACTTGGCAGTCAGGCAATGTCTCTATCGGATCTGTTACATGTACTTGGCAGTCAGGCAATGTCTCTATCAGATCTGTTACATGTACTTGGCAGTAAGGCAATGTCTCTATCGGATCTGTTACACGTACTTGGCAGTCAGGCAATGTCTCTATCGGACCTGTTACACGTACTTGGCAGTTAGGCTATGTCTATCGGATCTGTTACACATACTTGGCAGTCAGGCAATGTCTCTATCGGATCTGTTACATGTACTTGGCAGTCAGGCAATGTCTCTATCAGATCTGTTACATGTACTTGGCAGTCAGGCAATGTCTCTATCGGATCTGTTACACGTACTTGGCAGTCAGGCAATGTCTCTATCGGATCTGTTACACGTACTTGGCAGTCAGGCAATGTCTCTATCGGATCTGTTACACGTACTTGGCAGTCAGGCAATGTCTCTATCGGATCTGTTACACGTACTTGGCAGTCAGGCAATGTCTCTATCGGACCTGTTACACGTACTTGGCAGTGAGGCAATGTCTCTATCGGATCTGTTACACGTACTTGGCAGTCAGGCAATGTCTCTATCGGATCTGTTACACGTACTTGGCAGTCAGGCAATGTCTCTATCGGATCTGTTACATGTACTTGGCAATCAGGCAATGTCTCTATCAGATCTGTTACACGTACTTGGCAGTCAGGCAATGTCTCTATCGGACCTGTTACACGTACTTGGCAGTTAGGCAATGTCTATCGGATCTGTTACACGTACTTGGCAGTCAGGCAATGTCTCTATCGGATCTGTTACACGTACTTGGCAGTCAGGCAATGTCTCTATCGGATCTGTTACACGTACTTGGCAGTCAGGCAATGTCTCTATCGGACCTGTTACACGTACTTGGCAGTGAGGCAATGTCTCTATCGGATCTGTTACACGTACTTGGCAGTCAGGCAATGTCTATCGGATCTGTTACACGTACTTGGCAGTGAGGCAATGTCTCTATCGGACCTGTTACACGTACTTGGCAGTCAGGCAATGTCTCTATCGGACCTGTTACACGTACTTGGCAGTGAGGCAATGTCTCTATCGGATCTGTTACACGTACTTGGCAGTCAGGCAATGTCTCTATCGGATCTGTTAAACGTACTTGGCAGTCAGGCAATGTCTCTATCAGATCTGTTACATGTACTTGGCAGTCAGGCAATGTCTCTATCGGATCTGTTACACATACTTGCCAGTTAGGCAATGTCTCTTTATATAGCACAAACTTATCCATGCACTGGGGTGCTGCAGCCAAGATTGTGGGGGTCCCCAGTGGCGGAACTCCCACAATCAGACTTCATATCCCCTGTCCTTTGGATAGGGGATAAGATGTTTTGGGGCAGAGTACCCCTCCCATATTGAGGGGGCGTGGCCATGACATCACAAGCCCCAGGCGCTGCACCCGACACTCTAAACAAACGCTGAGTGCAGCAGGAAGATCCCGGGGGTCCCTAGCTGCAGGATCCCCACGATCAGACATTTTATCCCCTATCCTTTGGATAGGGGATAAGATGTTTTGGGGCGGAGTACTCCTTTAATGGCGTAATTTAACTCCTGGCTACAAGAAAAAATCTGCACCAAAACCGCATCAATAAAAGACCATGTTACTTTTACAGATTTTCCAGACTCTGATTATTAATAGTGGGATAAGGTTTGTGGGGAGATTATGCGCCAAAAGTCTGCATGGGAATCGGCGTGGTCAGTGTCCCTGGAGGTATATATGGGGCACATCAGTGTAGGGGAGGTGGGGGGGGAGAAAAACAGTCAAGGGAGCATAATACACCGTACATAGTATAGTGCAAAAATGTTTTCCACCGGAGTACCCCTTTAAATTGGAGGCCATAGATGTAAAGACGAAGAAAAGTGACAAAGTGTACAAAGAGAAAAGTACAGAGAAAATATATCAAATGGAGAAGAGGGGCTCCCTGAAGGAGAATGGGGGCTTAATGGGGTTTTAGTGGAACCCTTTACTGTGTCCTAGGGGGTTAGGACCTGCGGGGAGTTGTGTAAGGGGTAAAGGAGTAAAGGTGGTGCCTGGCCCTTTAAGAGGAGTCAGGGGAAATGGGTGCAGAGGTGAGGTAGGGGTCAGAAGTTTTAACTTAGGAGTCAAGGGGGATCACTTTAGAGCTACAGAGGGGGGAGGGGTGGCCACCATTCCCGTGGGAGAAGTGTTAGGTGAAGGTCCCCCCCTTGTGTTTGGTTAGTGGTGAGGGGGCCTTGTTGCGGGGTCTTGGCAGGTAAATGGGTCTCTGGAGGTAGTACGTTTTTTGGGGTAACTCAGAGTATGGTGAGATAATGAAGGAGCGGTGTGGCCATCTGTTTAGGCTTCAGCTGGAATGGGCCGCCGCCTCCTGGTGGTGGATCGGGGCCCCAGGAGTTATTGGGAGCGTCCACTAAGGAATATGGCTGCCCTTGGGTCAAGTGGATGTGGCCAAGGGTAAAAGATTGTTAGAGCAGGAGGTTATTTGCTAAATTAATATATTATATGGTTTAGCCCTTGAGGGACCCTTCTTGTCACGTGATTCTATGTTCATGTAAATCTGTTTATAATGCGATTCATGTTATTTAAACATTTATTTAAACATGTATACTAAAGAGAAATCCAAAAAACAAATGCATTTCCTCTGATGTCGTGACCACAGTGCTCTCTGCTGACCTCTGCTGTCCATTTTAGGAACTGTCCAGAGCAGCATATGTTTGCTATGAGGATTTTCTCCTGCTCTTGACAGTTCCTAAAATGGACAGCAGAGGTCAGCAGAGAGCACTGTGGTCATTACATCAGAGGAAATGCATTTCTTTTTTGGATTTCTCTTTAGTATACAGCCCCTAAAAAGTACTGTAAGGATTAAGATTTTTTAAGAGAAGTGATTTACAAATCTGTTTAACTTTCTGGCACCAGTTGATTAAAAAAAAAAATGTTTTAGAGGGGGGTTTAGGTAATAGGGGGAATGTATCCAAAGTCCCTCAAGTCGTATCCCAATGCCATCAGTGCCATCAGTGCCATCAGTGCCAGCGATGCCATCAGTGCCATCAGTGCCATCAGTGCCAGCGATGCCATCAGTGCCATCAGTGCCATCAGTGCCAGCGGTGCCATGGAGGAAATAAAATAAAATGTCAATGAATCAGATGACTCGCGGCGTTTCGATCCTATTACATGATACGGACGATTTCCCAACATCTTGGGCTCATCCTCCTGTTCACACCTTTCCTTGTCCTCTTAATATCGAGCCCGGTGTTTACTAGGTAAATAAAATACCTTATTGTCTTTAGTTTTCCTTATATAAATGTTTTGTTTAAGCGGAAGAGACGTCTGCCCAGGCTGGGGATAGAGAAGGAACTAAAGGAGGTCTCCACCAGTCTTAGGAATCCCCCCAATAACCCTTCACAAGCTCAGACCATGATATGGATGAAGGTTTCTATGAGGTTTCAGATTAAATCCAGCAGTTGGGGCCCCCACTAATCCCATTGAGGCAATGCCACCCCTCATCCTTGGCACCAGACCTGGCTCCAGGTTCATGTAAGACCTTAAAGGGGTACTCCGCTGGAAAACATTTATTTATTTATTTATTTTAATCAACTGGCTCCAGAAAGTTAAACAGATTTGTAGATTACTTTCTATAAAAAAAATTAAAAAAAATCAGCTGCTGTATGAACTACGGGAAGTTATTTTCTTTTTGAATTTATCTTCTGTCTGACCACAGTGCTGTCTGCTGACACCTCTGTCCATGTCAGGAACTATACGGAGCAGGAGAGATTTGCTATCGGCATTTGCTCATAATCTGGACAGTTCCTGACATGGACAGAGGTGTCAGCAGAGAGCACTGTGGTCAGACTGGAAAGAACTACACAACTTCCTCTGGAGCATACAGCAGCTGATAAGTACTGGAAGGATTAAGATTTTTTAATAGAAGTAATTTACAAATCTGTTTAGCTTTCTGCCACCAGTTGATTAAAAAAAATTTTTTTCCAGTGGAGTGCCCCTTTAAATAATGGAGTCACAGTGGGTAGAGGTTGACAAGTATAGATCACGTTTACCCAGGTCATCATGGGTCGTCTAAGCCAAGTGGCCCCCGACATCTGTACACGTTTATCTAAGGCCAATGCTGATCCTGCGTTGTAGCCTCTTAAATTTGGGAGATAATTTCACCCAAGATTGGTTAAGTATTCACAGTCACCTCCACATCCCGATCAACAAGGAGGGCTCCCACCCCTAATGATGGTGGACACTCATATCACTGAAGGTTATAAGAAGGATAGCCTTATACCTATCCCTATCTTATATGAAGGATAACCTTATATCTATCCCTATCTTATATGAAGGATAACCTTATATCTATCCCTATCTTATATGAAGAATAGCCTTATACCTATCCCTATCTTATATGAAGGATAGCCTTATACCTATCTCTATCTTATATGAAGGATAACCTTATACCTATCCCTATCTTATATGAAGGATAGCCTTATGCCTATCCCTATCTTATATGAAGGATAGCCTTATACCTATCTCTATCTTATATGAAGGATAGCCTTATGCCTATCCCTATCTTATATGAAGTATAGCCTTATACCTATCCCTATCTTATATGAAGGATAACCTTATATCTATCCCTATCTTATATGAAGAATAGCCTTATACCTATCTCTATCTTATATGAAAGATAACCTTATACCTATACCTATCTTATATGAAGGATAGCCTTATGCCTATCCCTATCTTATATGAAGGATAGCCTTATACCTATCTCTATCTTATATGAAAGATAGCCTTATGCCTATACCTATCTTATATGAAGGATAGCCTTATACCTATCCCTATCTTATATGAAGGATAGCCTTATACCTATCTCTATCTTATATGAAAGATAGCCTTATGCCTATACCTATCTTATATGAAGGATAGCCTTATGCCTATCCCTATCTTATATGAAGAATAGCCTTATACCTATCCCTATCTTATATGAAAGATAGCCTTATGCCTATCCCTATCTTATATGAAGGATAGCCTTATACCTATCCCTATCTTATATGAAAGATAGCCTTATGCCTGTCCCTATCTTATATGAAGGATAGCCTTATGCCTATCCCTATCTTATATGAAGAATAGCCTTATACCTATCCCTATCTTATATGAAGGATAGCCTTATACCTATCTCTATCTTATATGAAGGAAAGCCTTATACCTATCCCTATCTTATATGAAGGATAGCCTTATGCCTATCTCAATCCTATATGAAGGATAGCCTTATACCTATCCCTATCTTATATGAAGGATAGCCTTATGCCTATCTCAATCTTATATGAAGGATACCCTTATACCTATCTCTATCTTATATGAAGGATAGCCTTATGCCTATCTCTATCTTATATGAAGGGTAGTCTTAAACCTATCCCTATCTTATATGAAGTATAGTCTTATGCCTATCCCTATCTTATATGAAGGATACCCTTATACCTATCCCTATCTTATATGAAGGATAGCCTTATACTTATCCCTATCTTATATGAAGGATAGCCTTATACCTATCCCTATCTTATATGAAGGATAGCCATATCTCTATCCCTATCTTATATGAAGGATAGCCTTATGCCTATCCCTATCTTATATGAAGAATAGCCTTATACCTATCCCTATCTTATATGAAGGATAGCCTTATACCTATCTCTATCTTATATGAAGGAAAGCTTTATACCTATCCCTATCTTATATGAAGGATAGCCTTATGTCTATCCCTATCTTATATGAAGGATAGCCTTATGCCTATCTCAATCTTATATGAAGGATAGCCTTATACCTATCCCTATCTTATATGAAGGATAGCCTTATGTCTATCCCTATCTTATATGAAGGATAGCCTTATACCTATCTCTATCTTATATGAAGGAGCATTATACCTATCTCTATCTTATATGAAGGATAGCCTTATACCTATCCCTATCTTATATGAAGGATAGCCTTATACCTATCCATATCTTATATGAAGGATAGCCTTATACCTATCTCTATCTTACATGAAGGATAGCCTTATACCTATCCCTATCTTATATGAAGGATAGCCTTGTACCTATCCCTATCTTATATGAAGGATAGCCTTATACCTATCTCTATCTTATATGAAGGAGCATTATACCTATCCCTTTCTTATATGAAGGATAGTCTTTTACCTATCTCTATCTTATATGAAGGGTAGCCTTATACCTATCCCTATCTTATATGAAGGATAGCCTTATACCTATCCCTATCTTATATGAAGGATAGCCTTATACCTATCTCTATCTTACATGAAGGATAGCCTTATACCTATCCCTATCTTATATGAAGAATAGCCTTATACCTATCCCTATCTTATATGAAGGATAGTCTTTTACCTATCTCTATCTTATATGAAGGATAGCCTTATACCTATCCCTATCTTATATGAAGGATAGTCTTTTACCTATCTCTATCTTATATGAAGGATAGCCTTTTACCTATCTTATATGAAGGATAGCCTTATGCCTATCTCTATCTTATATGAAGGATATTTTGAGCTAATAAAAGCCATAATAAGAGGGATACAAGTAAGGCTGGAGACATATTCTACACACCATACACACTGTGGTTAGGTTATAAGCCCCAAACCTCATGACAGTTGCACTTTAAGTGCTATTTCTTTTGTCTTATTTATCATTTTAACTTTTTAAACATTTTCACAGGTCACAATACATTTTAACATAGGACCCTTATTTGATAGCAGCTGCACAAGTCTTGCATCCATTGAATTTGTGAGTTTTTGGACAGTTTCTGCTTGAATTTGTTTGCAAGATGTCAGAATAGCCTCCCAGAGCTGCTGTTTGGATGTAAACTGCCTCCCACCCTCATAGATCTTTTGCTTGAGGATGCTCCAAAGGTTCTCAATAGAATTGAGGTCAGGGGAGGATGGAGGCCATGCCCCCTCCCATAGACTTGTATTAAGGGGCGGTGCCATGATGTCACAAGGGGCGGAGCCACGACATCACAAACCGCCGGCCCCTGTATCGAGAGTCATCAGCCATGGAGCAAATTTGGCTCCATAGAGTTGATGACTCGGGGGGCTGCAGGAGAGATCGTGGTGGTCCCCAGCGATCAGACATTTTATCCCCTATCCTTGGATAGGGGATAAGAAGTATAGGGGTGGAGTACTCCTTTAATCTTTGTGACACTTAAATATAATTTGCATAATAATTTGGAACATGGTATACACACATATATATATATATATATATATATATATATTTATTTCTTTATTTCTCACCTTTTTTCAAGTTATTTGCTTCTTTTCAGTAAGATAGCTACATTCTTATTCTAAAAAAATTAATAAAGCGCATTCTGTCCTAACTAAAATCTAAAGATTTGCTACAATGTATCAGTGCAGGCTGCAATGTATCAGTGCAGGCTACAATGTATCAGTGCAGGCTACAATGTATCAGTGCAGGCTACAAAGTATCAGTGCAGGCTACAATGTATCAGTGCAGGCTACAATGTGTCAGTGCAGGCTACAATGTATCAGTGCAGGCTACAATGTGTCAGTGCAGGCTACAATGTATCAGTGCAGGCTACAATGTGTCAGTGCAGGCTACAATGTATCAGTGCAGGCTACAATGTATCAGTGCAGGCTACAAAGTATCAGTGCAGGCTACAATGTATCAGTGTAGGCTACAATGTATCAGTGCAGGCTACAATGTATCAGTGCAGGCTACAATGTATCAGTGCAGGCTACAATGTGTCAGTGCAGGCTACAATGTATCAGTGCAGGCTACAATGTATCAGTGCAGGCTACAATGTATCAGTGCAGGCTACAATGTATCAGTGCAGGCTACAATGTGTCAGTGCAGGCTACAATGTATCAGTGCAGGCTACAATGTATCAGTGCAGGCTACAATGTATCAGTGCAGGCTACAATGTGTCAGTGCAGGCTACAATGTGTCAGTGCAGGCTACAATGTATCAGTGCAGGCTACAATGTATCAGTGCAGGCTACAATGTATCAGTGCAGGCTACAATGTGTCAGTGCAGGCTACAATGTATCAGTGCAGGCTACAATGTATCAGTGCAGGCTACAATGTGTCAGTGCAGGCTACAATGTATCAGTGCAGGCTACAATGTATCGGTGCAGGCTACAATGTATCAGTGCAGGCTACAATGTATCAGTGCAGGCTACAATGTATCAGTGCAGGCTACAATGTGTCAGTGCAGGCTACAATGTATCAGTGCAGGCTACAATGTGTCAGTGCAGGCTACAATGTATCAGTGCAGGCTACAATGTATCAGTGCAGGCTACAATGTATCAGTGCAGGCTACAATGTGTCAGTGCAGGCTACAATGTATCAGTGCAGGCTACAATGTATCAGTGCAGGCTACAATGTGTCAGTGCAGGCTACAATGTGTCAGTGCAGGCTACAATGTATCAGTGCAGGCTACAATGTATCAGTGCAGGCTACAATGTATAAGTGCAGGCTACAATGTATCAGTGCAGGCTACAATGTATCAGTGCAGGCTACAATGTATCAGTGCAGGCTACAATGTATCAGTGCAGGCTACAATGTGTCAGTGCAGGCTACAATGTATCAGTGTAGGCTACAATGTGTCAGTGCAGGCTACAATGTATCAGTGCAGGCTACAATGTATCAGTGCAGACTGCAATGTATCAGTGCAGGCTTCAATGTATCAGTGCAGGCTACAATGTATCAGTGCAGGCTACAATGTATCAGTGCAGGCTACAATGTATCAGTGCAGACTGCAATGTATCAGTGCAGGCTACAATGTATCAGTGCAGGCTACAATGTATCAGTGCAGGCTACAATGTATCAGTGCAGGCTTCAATGTATCAGTGCAGGCTACAATGTATCAGTGTAGGCTACAATGTATCAGTGCAGGCTACAATGTATCAGTGCAGGCTACAATGTATCAGTGCAGACTGCAATGTATCAGTGCAGGCTACAATGTATCAGTGCAGGCTACAATGTATCAGTGCAGGCTACAATGTATCAGTGCAGGCTACAATGTGTCAGTGCAGGCTACAATGTATCAGTGCAGGCTACAATGTATCAGTGCAGGCTACAATGTATCAGTGCAGGCTACAATGTATCAGTGCAGGCTACAATGTGTCAGTGCAGGCTACAATGTATCAGTGCAGGCTACAATGTGTCAGTGCAGGCTACAATGTGTCAGTGCAGGCTACAATGTGTCAGTGCAGGCTACAATGTATCAGTGCAGGCTACAATGTATCAGTGCAGGCTACCATGTATCAGTGCAGGCTACAATGTATCAGTGCAGGCTACAATGTGTCAGTGCAGGCTACAATGTATCAGTGCAGGCTACAATGTATCAGTGCAGGCTACAATGTATCAGTGCAGGCTGCAATGTATCAGTGCATGCTACAATGTGTCAGTGCAGGCTACAATGTATCAGTGCAGGCTACAATGTATCAGTGCAGGCTACAATGTATCAGTGCAGGCTACAATGTGTCAGTGCAGGCTACAATGTGTCAGTGCAGGCTACAATGTATCAGTGCAGGCTACAATGTATCAGTGCAGGCTACAATGTATCAGTGCAGGCTACAATGTGTCAGTGCAGGCTACAATGTATCAGTGCAGGCTACAATGTGTCAGTGCAGGCTACAATGTATCAGTGCAGGCTACAATGTGTCAGTGCAGGCTACAATGTGTCAGTGCAGGCTACAATGTGTCAGTGCAGGCTATAATGTGGCAGTGCAGGCTACAATGTAGCAGTGCAGGCTACAATGTATCAGTGCAGGCTACAATGTGTCAGTGCAGGCTACAATGTGTCAGTGCAGGCTACAATGTATCAGTGCAGGCTACAATGTATCAGTGCAGGCTACAATGTATCAGTGTAGGCTACAATGTGTCAGTGCAGGCTACAATGTGTCAGTGCAGGCTACAATGTATCAGTGCAGGCTACAATGTATCAGTGCAGGCTACAATGTATCAGTGCAGGCTACAATGTATCAGTGCGGGCTACAATGTATCAGTGCGGGCTACAATGTATCAGTGCGGGCTACAATGTATCAGTGCAGGCTACAATGTGTCAGTGCAGGCTACAATATATCAGTGCAGGCTACAATGTATCAGTGCAGGCTACAATGTATCAGTGCAGGCTACAATGTATCAGTGCGGGCTACAATGTATCAGTGCAGGCTACAATGTGTCAGTGCAGGCTACAATATATCAGTGCAGGCTACAATGTATCAGTGCAGGCTACAATGTATCAGTGCAGGCTACAATGTATCAGTGCAGGCTACAATGTATCAGTGCAGGCTACAATGTATCAGTGCAGGCTACAATGTATTGGTGTAGGCTACAATGTATCAGTGCAGGCTACAATGTATCAGTGCAGGCTACAATGTATCAGTGCAGGCTACAATGTGTCAGTGCAGGCTACAATGTGTCAGTGCAGGCTACAATGTGTCAGTGCAGGCTACAATGTATCAGTGCAGGCTACAATGTATCAGTGCAGGCTACAATGTATCAGTGTAGGCTACAATGTATCAGTGCAGGCTACAATGTATCAGTGCAGGCTACAATGTGTCAGTGCAGGCTACAATGTATCAGTGCAGGCTACAATGTATCAGTGCAGGCTACAATGTGTCAGTGCAGGCTACAATGTATCAGTGCAGGCTACAATGTATCAGTGCAGGCTACAATGTATCAGTGCAGGCTACAATGTATCAGTGCAGGCTACAATGTATCAGTGCAGGCTACAATGTATCAGTGCAGGCTACAATGTATCAGTGCAGGCTACAATGTATCAGTGCAGGCGATCCTCTGACGGGTAATCACAGCAGCGGCGGCGCCGGTCTCTCTCCTGTCCTGAACTCCTTTACACCATTTCGTTTTAGAGAAGGTTTTCCCTAGATCCGTTTCCCAACTTCTCAATCCTGAATTCTTCCGCAACCATTTGTCTTCGTTATAATAAGTATAAAAGTTTTTTTTAGTCCTTTCTATTTTTCTTTTACAGATTCCTGGAGCCAAGCTTGTAGAACTTTGGGCATGGAACAATGTGAGTGAGACTGGATGTTTTGACAGATGTTTATATAATATTTCACATGATTTTGAAACTAAATGGTTGAACTCTTTTACAGCTAAAAAGGCAACAGTGTGTGCCAATTTGTGGGAACACAAGTGCAAAATGGTTAAAGGGGGGTTATCCAGGATTTTTATATATATATATATATATATATATATATATATATATATCAACTGGCTCCAGAAAGTTAAACAGATTTGTAAATTACTTCTATTAAAAAATCTTAATCCTTTCAGTACTTATGAACTTCTGAAGTTAAGGTTGTTCTTTTCTGTCTAAGTGCTCTCTGATGACACGTGTCTCGGGAACCGCCCAGTTTTGATGCAAATCCCCATAGCAAACCTCTTCTAAACTGGGCGTTTCCCGAGACACGTGTCATCAGAGAGCACTTAGACAGAAAAGAACAACCTTAACTTCAGAAGCTCATAAGTACTTAAAGGATTAAGACTTTTTAATAGAAGTCATTTACAAATCTGTTCAACTTTCTGGAGCCAGTTGATATATAAAAAAAAGTTTTTTCCTGGAATACCCCTTTAATAGGTGGTATTTCACACCAAAAAAAATGTATCAGTAATATTTCCCCATTTATCCTCTATGTGTTGGGGAGATTGCGGTGGCCAGGGATCCTTAAAACACATCTTCCTCACATGCCCTATTATTTTCCAATTTATTACAGAAGTAAAAAATATGATATCAAGATTAGCCCCCCAAGGCTTTCACATTAAAGACGAATTATTACTTCTATTGCTGGGGATAGAAGATCTTCCAAAAATAATTCAAACTCCGGTAACCCCCATATGCTTAACGTATAGAACCATATTAGCATCCAAATGGAAATCCAAAGATTCTCCTCATGTTAGAGAACTAATAAATACTTTATTAACCCCTTAACGACCAAGGACGTATATTTACGTCCTTGGCCGGCTCCCGCAATATAACGCGGGGTCACGCGGTGACCCCGCATCATATCGGGTCTGTCCCGGCATGTATCTGAAGCCGGGACCCGGGGCTAATAGCACGCAGCAGCGATTGTGGTGCCGCATGCTATTAACCCTTTAGACGCAGCGTTCAAAGTTGACCGCCGCTTCTAAAAGGAAAGTGAAAGCTGCCCAGCTGCTCAGTGGGGCTGATCGGGACCACCACAGTGAAAATGCGGTGTCCCGATCAGCTGGGACACGAGCGGAGATCCCCTTACCTGCCTCCCCTTCTCCTCTTACTTCTTACCCCCTTTTCCCATAAAAACAAAAACACCATGTAAATATAAATAAATATAAACATATGTGGTATCACCGCGTGCGTAAATGTCCGAACTATAAAAATATATCATTAATTAAACCGCACGGTCAATGGCGTATGCACAAAAAATTCCAAAGTCCAAAATAACGTATTTTTGGTCGCGATCAAAAAGTCCAATGAATACAAAAATGGTATCGGCTTAAAAAATGAGCCCTCATACCGCCCCATACGCAGAAGAAAAAAAAAGTTATAGGGGTCAGAAGATGACATTTTTAAACGTATAAATTTCCGTGCATGTAGTTGTGATTTTTTTCCAGAAGTGCGACAAAATCAAACCTATATAAGTAGGGGATCATTTTAATCATATGGACCTACAGAATAAAGAGAAGGTGTCATTTTTACCGAAATATGCACTGCATAGAAACGGAAGCCCCCAAAAGTTACAAAATGGCGTTTTTTCTTCAATTTCGTCACACAAAGATTTTTTTTCTGTTTCGCTGTATATTTTTGGGTAAAATGACTGATGTCACTGCAAAGTAGAATTGGTGGCGCAAAAAATAAGCCATCATATTGATTTTTAGGTGCAGAATTGAAAGGGTTATGGTTTTTAAAAGGTGAGGAGAAAAAAACGAAAAAAGTGCAAAAACCCCTCAGTCCTTAAGGGGTTAATCCACTATACCCATGAACTGGTTTTAGCGGGTAAGAGAGGATAAAGGGAAGAATATGCCTCATCTTGGGAACCATGGTTAACTCTCTACAAACCTCCATGACACGGTGAAATGTTGTTCAACAGATAGCTACAATTAAACAACAAACAGTATAGATGACGAAAGCCACACATCCCTATAAGGAGAAGATGAAGTCCGAATACTCCGGCGTACCCACGAGAATGAGATCTACACAGTGATTAAACCTGAAGTAACAGTGCTAGTTGCACACAAATCCTTTATTTTATCTTTACTTGTTTTGATTACTATGTTTCCATCGTTACTCTAGTCCTACCTTGGTGGACTCAATAGTTCCATGTTGTTCTACATAACTTACTATTGAAGGGTTAATTGTCGCATACGCGTAATCTTTCAATAATATCCTTGTAATATGCAGGTATATTATATTATGTGACGGAGAACGCTATGTTATAAATGGCTGCTATGTTTATGTTTTGAAAATCCAATAAAAAAAGATTGTAAAACTGAACTCCCTTACACCAGAGCCAGAAGGACTGGGAGCTGTCCGCTCCTTGTGGTGCTGAACTACTTTGGTAATCAGAAAAAGCAGCAGAACAGGAACAAAGTTTAGCTGATCCTCATCAGGATCAGCTAAACTTTGTTCCTGTTCTGCTGCTTTTTCTGATTCCCAAAGTAGTTCAGCACCACAAGGAGCGGACAGCTCCCAGTCCTTCTGGCTCTGGTGTAAGGGAGTTCAGTTTTACAATCTTTTTTTATACATTTTTTTTTATACATTAAAAAAAAAAAGTCATAAAACCAATTTTTTCCAATCATTGTATTTTTATTTTGACAATTCTTCATGTGACATAAAGGTTCCTGTCTAAGGGAAGGTAATTTTGGGGCAGTCCTCTGTGAGGACACATCTGTCACCCAGGTGTAGGTATCCGGGTTTACAGAAGCAGCCAAGGTAAAGCTCCTTTGTGCAGACAATTCCGATCTTAAAGCGTGACGGGCAGACGCGGCCGCAGTCGTTACCCATTGTGTACGTGGTGTTCCCTGTGCAGCATTCTTTCATTTTTATGCATTCACCAGAACCATTATCTACAGTGCCTTTCGGGCAGTAACATCCTGGTGCACACATAGCGGCACAAACCATTCCCTTCACCATGTAATCGCAGCTCTGCGTGCAGTCGCTCCCACATTCGTTATATTCTTTGCCTGGTGGACACGGTTTAGCGCCATAACCAACTGCAAAAACTAAATAGAAAATAAATATAGAAATAAATAAAAATAAGAATTATAAGAATTTAAAATAAAATGGTGGGTTCATATAATGTGATGGCGGTCGGGGAGATGTTCCCTCCAGAGAAGTGCACAATACACACTACACAATACACACTACACAATACACACTATACACTACACAATACACACTATACACTACACAATACACACCACACAATACACACTACACAATACACACTATACACTACACAATACACACTATACACTACCCAATGCACACTACACAATACACACTATACACTACCTAATACCCAATACACACTATACACTACCTAATACACACTACACAATACACACTATACACTACCCAATACACACTACACAATACACACTATACACTACCTAATACCCAATACACACTATACACTACCTAATACACACTACACAATACACACTATCTAATACACACTATACACTACCTAATACACACTACACAATACACACTATACACTACCTAATACACACTACACAATACACACTATACACTACCTAATACCCAATACACACTATACACTACCTAATACACACTACACAATACACACTATCTAATACACACTATACACTACCTAATACACACTACACAATACACACTATGCACTACCCAATACACACTATACACTACCCAATACACACTACACAATACACACTATACACTATCTAATACACAATACACACTATGCACTACCCAATACACACTACACAATACACACTATCTAATACACACTATACACTACCTAATACACACTACACAATACACACTATGCACTACCCAATACACACTATACACTACCCAATACACACTACACAATACACACTATACACTATCTAATACACAATTCACACTATGCACTACCCAATACACACTATACACTACCTAATACACACTACACAATACACACTATACACTACACAATACACACTATACACTACCTAATACACAATACACACTATACACTACCCAATACACAATACACACTATACAATACACACTATACACTACACAATACACACTATACACTACCCAATACACACTACACAATACACACTATACACTACCCAATACACACTATACACTACCCAATACACACTACACAGTATACACTACCCAATACACAATACACACTATACACTACACAATACACACTATACACTACCTAATACACACTACACAATACACACTACAGTATACACTACCCAATACACACTATACACTACCCAATACACAATACACACTATACACTACCCAATACACGATACACACTACCCAATACACAATACACACTATACACTACCCAATACACAATACACACTACCCAATACCCAATACACAATACACACTATACACTACCCAATACACACTATACACTACCCAATACACACTACACACTATACACTACCCAATACACAATACACACTATACACTACCTAATACACACTACCCAATACACACTATACACTACCCAATACACACTACACAATACACACTATACACTACCCAATACACACTAAACACTACCTAATACACACTATACACGCTACCCAATACACAATACACACTATACACTACCCAATACACACTATACACTACCCAATACACACAACACTGTGTCAGTGCAGGCTACAATGTATCAGTGCAGGCTACAATGTATCAGTGCAGGCTACAATGTGTCAGTGCAGGCTACAATGTGTCAGTGCAGGCTACAATGTATCAGTGCAGGCTACAATGTATCAGTGCAGGCTACAATGTATCAGTACAGGCTACAATGTATCAGTGCAGGCTACAATGTGTCAGTGCAGGCTACAATGTGTCAGTGCAGGCTACAATGTATCAGTGCAGGCTACAATGTATCAGTGCAGGCTACAATGTATCAGTGCAGGCTACAATGTGTCAGTGCAGGCTACACTGTATCAGTGCAGGCTACAATGTGTCAGTGCAGGCTACAATGTGTCAGTGCAGGCTACAATGTATCAGTGCAGGCTACAATGTGTCAGTGCAGGCTACAATGTATCAGTGCAGGCTACAATGTATCAGTGCAGGCTACAATGTATCAGTGCAGGCTACAATGTATCAGTGCCGGCTACAATGTATCAGGGCAGGCTACAATGTATCAGGGCAGGCTACAATGTATCAGTGCAGGCTACAATGTATCAGTGCAGGCTACAATGTATCAGTGCAGGCTACAATGTATCAGTGCAGGCTACAATGTATCAGTGCCGGCTACAATGTATCAGTGCAGGCTACAATGTATCAGTGCAGGCTACAATGTATCAGTGCAGGCTACAATGTGTCAGTGCAGGCTACAATGTATCAGTGCAGGCTACAATGTATCAGTGCAGGCTACAATGTATCAGTGCAGGCTACAATGTATCAGTGCCGGCTACAATGTATCAGTGCCGGCTACAATGTATCAGTGCCGGCTACAATATATCAGTGCCGGCTACAATGTATCAGTGCAGGCTACAATGTATCAGGGCAGGCTACAATGTATCAGGGCAGGCTACAATGTATCAGGGCAGGCTACAATGTGTCAGTGCAGGCTACAATGTATCAGTGCAGGCTACAATGTATCAGGGCAGGCTACAATGTGTCAGTGCAGGCTACAATGTATCAGTGCAGGCTACAATGTGTCAGTGCAGGCTACAATGTATCAGTGCAGGCTACAATGTATCAGTGCAGGATACAATGTGTCAGTGCAGGCTACAATGTATCAGTGCAGGCTACAATGTATCAGTGCAGGCTACAATGTGTCAGGGCAGGCTACAATGTATCAGTGCAGGCTACAATGTATCAGTGCAGGCTACAATGTATCAGTGCAGGCTACAATGTGTCAGTGCAGGCTACAATGTATCAGTGCAGGCTACAATGTATCAGTGCAGGCTACAATGTATCAGTGCAGGCTACAATGTATCAGTGCCGGCTACAATGTATCAGTGCAGGCTACAATGTATCAGTGCAGGCTACAATGTGTCAGTGCAGGCTACAATGTATCAGTGCAGGCTACAATGTGTCAGTGCAGGCTACAATGTGTCAGTGCAGGCTACAATGTATCAGTGCAGGCTACAATGTATCAGTGTAGGCTACAATGTATCAGGGCAGGCTACAATGTATCAGTGCAGGCTACAATGTATCAGTGCAGGCTACAATGTGTCAGTGCAGGCTACAATGTATCAGTGCAGGCTACAATGTATCAGTGCAGGCTACAATGTGTCAGTGCAGGCTACAATGTATCAGTGCAGGCTACAATGTATCAGTGCAGGCTACAATGTATCAGTGCAGGCTACAATGTATCAGTGCAGGCTACAATGTATCAGTGCAGGCTACAATGTATCAGTGCAGGCTACAATGTATCAGTGCAGACTACAATGTATCAGTGCAGGCTACAATGTATCTGTGCAGGCTACAATGTATCAGTGCAGGCTACAATGTATCAGTGCAGGCTACAATGTATCAGTGCAGGCTACAATGTGTCAGTGCAGGCTACAATGTATCAGTGCAGGCTACAATGTATCAGGGCAGGCTACAATGTATCAGTGCAGGCTACAATGTGTCAGTGCAGGCTACAATGTATCAGTGCAGGCTACAATGTGTCAGTGCAGGCTACAATGTATCAGTGCAGGCTACAATGTGTCAGTGCAGGCTACAATGTATCAGTGCAGGCTACAATGTATCAGTGCAGGCTACAATGTGTCAGTGCAGGCTACAATGTATCAGTGCAGGCTACAATGTATCAGTGCAGGCTACAATGTATCAGTGCAGGCTACAATGTGTCAGTGCAGGCTACAATGTATCAGTGCAGGCTACAATGTGTCAGTGCAGGCTACAATGTATCAGTGCAGGCTACAATGTATCAGTGCAGGCTACAATGTATCAGTGCAGGCTACAATGTATCAGTGCAGGCTACAATGTATCAGTGCAGGCTACAATGTATCAGTGCAGGCTACAATGTATCAGTGCAGGCTACAATGTATCAGTGCAGGCTACAATGTATCAGTGCAGGCTACAATGTGTCAGTGCAGGCTACAATGTGTCAGTGCAGGCTACAATGTATCAGTGCAGGCTACAATGTATCAGTGCAGGCTACAATGTGTCAGTGCAGGCTACAATGTATCGGTGCAGGCTACAATGTATCAGTGCAGGCTACAATGTGTCAGTGCAGGCTACAATGTATCAGTGCAGGCTACAATGTATCAGTGCAGGCTACAATGTATCAGTGCAGGCTACAATGTGTCAATGCAGGCTACAATGTGTCAGTGCAGGCTACAATGTGTCAGTGCAGGCTACAATGTATCAGTGCAGGCTACAATGTATCAGTGCAGGCTACAATGTATCAGTGCAGGCTACAATGTATCAGTGCAGGCTACAATGTATCAGTGCAGGCTACAATGTATCAGTGCAGGCTACAATGTATCAGTGCAGGCTACAATGTATCAGTGCAGGCTACAATGTGTCAGTGCAGGCTACAATGTATCAGTGCAGGCTACAATGTGTCAGTGCAGGCTACAATGTATCAGTGCAGGCTACAATGTATCAGTGCAGGCTACAATGTGTCAGTGCAGGCTACAATGTGTCAGTGCAGGCTACAATGTATCAGTGCAGGCTACAATGTATCAGTGCAGGCGATCCTCTGACGGGTAATCACAGCAGCGGCACCGGTCTCTCTCCTGTCCTGAACTCCTTTACACCATTTCGTTTCAGAGAAGGTTTTCCTTAGATCCGTTTCCCAACTTCTCAATCCTGAATTCTTCCGCAACCATTTGTCTTCGTTATAATAAGTATAAAAGTTTTTTTTAGTCCTTTCTCTTTTTCTTTTACGGGTTCCTGGAGCCAAGCTTGTAGAACTTTGGGCATGGAACAATGTGAGACTGGATGTTTTGACAGATGTTTATATAATATTTCATATGATTTTGAAACTAAATGGTTGAACTCTTTTACAGCTAAAAAGTCAACAGTGTGTGCAAATTTGTGGGAACACCAGTGTAAAATGGTTAAAGGGGGGTTATCCAGGAATTTTTATATATATATATATATATATCAACTGGCTCCAGAAAGTTAAACAGATTTGTAAATTACTTCTATTAAAAAATCTTAATCCTTTCAGTACTATTGAACTTCTGAAGTTAAGGTTGTTCTTTTCTGTCTAAGTGCTCTCTGATGACACCTGTCTCGGGAACCGCCCAGTTTTGATGCAAATCCCCATAGCAAACCTCTTCTAAACTGGGCGTTTCCCGAGACACGTGTCATCAGAGAGCACTTAGACAGAAAAGAACAACCTTAACTTCAGAAGCTCATAAGTACTTAAAGGATTAAGATTTTTTAATAGAAGTAATTTACAAATCTGTTTAACTTTCTGGAGCCAGTTGATATATAAAAAAAAGTTTTTTCCTGGAATACCCCTTTAATAGGTGGTATTTCACACCAAAAAAATGTATCAGTAATATTTCCCCATTTATCCTCTATGTGTTGGGGAGATTGCGGTGGCCAGGGATCCTTAAAACACATCTTCCTCACATGCCCTATTATTTTCCAATTTATTACAGAAATTAAAAATATGATATCAAGATTAGCCCCCCAAGGCTTTCACATTAAAGACGAATTATTACTTCTATTGCTGGGGATAGAAGATCTTCCAAAAATAATTCAAACTCCGGTAACCCCCATATGCTTAACGTATAGAATCATATTAGCATCCAAATGGAAATCCAAAGATTCTCCTCATGTTAGAGAACTAATAATTACTTTATTAACCCCTTAACGACCAAGGACGTATATTTATGTCCTTGGCCGGCTCCCGCGATATAACGCGGGGTCACGCGGTGACCCCGCATCATATCGGGTCTGTCCCGGCATGTATCTGAAGCCGGGACCCGGGGCTAATAGCACGCAGCAGCGATTGTGGTGCCGCATGCTATTAACCCTTTAGACGCGGCGTTCAAAGTTGACTGCCGCTTCTAAAAGGAAAGTGAAAGCTGCCAGCTGCTCAGTGGGGCTGATCGGGACCACCACAGTGAAAATGCGGTGTCCCGATCAGCTGGGACACGAGCGGAGATCCCCTTACCTGCCTCCCCTTCTCCTCTTACTTCTTACCCCCCTTTTCCCATAAAAACAAAAACACCATGTAAATAAAAATAAATATAAACATATGTGGTATCACCGCGTGCGTAAATGTCCGAACTATAAAAATATATCATTAATTAAACCGCACGGTCAATGGCGTACGCACAAAAAATTCCAAAGTCCAAAATAACATATTTTTGGTCGCTTTTTATATCATGAAAAAATGAATAAAAAGCGATCAAAAAGTCCAATGAATACAAAAATGGTATCGGCTTAAAAAATGAGCCCTCATACCGCCCCATACGCAGAGGGAAAAAAAAGTTATAGGGGTCAGAAGATGACATTTTTAAACGTATACATTTCCGTGCATGTAGTTGTGATTTTTTTCCAGAAGTGCGACAAAATCAAACCTATATAAGTAGGGGATCATTTTAATCGTATGGACCTACAGAATAAAGAGAAGGTGTCATTTTTACCGAAATATGCACTGCATAGAAACGGAAGCCCCCAAAAGTTACAAAATGGCGTTTTTTCTTCAATTTCGTCACACAAAGATTTTTTTTCTGTTTCGCTGTATATTTTTGGGTAAAATGACTGATGTCACTGCAAAGTAGAATTGGTGGCGCAAAAAATAAGCCATAATATGGATTTTTAGGTGCAAAATTGAAAGGGTTATGATTTTTTAAAGGTGAGGAGAAAAAAAACGAAAGTGTGAAAACCAAAAAACCCTCAGTCCTTAAGGGGTTAATCCACTATACCCATGAACTGGTTTTAGCGGGTAAGAGAGGATAAAGGGAAGAATATGCCTCATCTTGGGAACCATGGTTAACTCTCTACAAACCTCCATGACACGGTGAAATGCTGTTCAACAGATAGGTACAATTAAACAACAAACAGTATAGATGACGAAAGCCACACATCCCTATAAGGAGAAGATGAAGTCCGAATACTCCGGCGTACCCACGAGAATGAGATCTACACAGTGATTAAACCTGAAGTAACAGTGCTAGTTGCACACAAATCCTTTATTTTATCTTTACTTGTTTTGATTACTATGTTTCCATCGTTACTCTAGTCCTACCTTGGTGGACTCAATAGTTCCTTGTTGTTCTACATAACTTACTATTGAAGGGTTAATTGTTGCATACGCGTAATCTTTCAATAATATCCTTGTAATATGCAGGTATATTGTATTATGTGACGGGGAACGCTATGTTATAAATGGCTGCTATGTTTATGTTTTGAAAATCCAATAAAAAAAGATTGTAAAACTGAACTCCCTTACACCAGAGCCAGAAGGACTGGGAGCTGTCCGCTCCTTGTGGTGCTGAACTACTTTGGTAATCAGAAAAAGCAGCAGAACAGGAACAAAGTTTAGCTGATCCTCATCAGGATCAGCTAAACTTTGTTCCTGTTCTGCTGCTTTTTCTGATTCCCAAAGTAGTTCAGCACCACAAGGAGCGGACAGCTCCCAGTCCTTCTGGCTCTGGTGTAAGGGAGTTCAGTTTTACAATCTTTTTTTATACATTTTTTTTTATACATTAAAAAAAAAAAGTCATAAAACCAATTTTTTCCAATCATTGTATTTTTATTTTGACAATTCTTCATGTGACATAAAGGTTCCTGTCTAAGGGAAGGTAATTTTGGGGCAGTCCTCTGTGAGGACACATCTGTCACCCAGGTGTAGGTATCCGGGTTTACAGAAGCAGCCAAGGTAAAGCTCCTTTGTGCAGACAATTCCGATCTTAAAGCGTGACGGGCAGACGCGGCCGCAGTCGTTACCCATTGTGTACGTGGTGTTCCCTGTGCAGCATTCTTTCATTTTTATGCATTCACCAGAACCATTATCTACAGTGCCTTTCGGGCAGTAACATCCTGGTGCACACATAGCGGCACAAACCATTCCCTTCACCATGTAATCGCAGCTCTGCGTGCAGTCGCTCCCACATTCGTTATATTCTTTGCCTGGTGGACACGGTTTAGCGCCATAACCAACTGCAAAAACTAAATAGAAAATAAATATAGAAATAAATAAAAATAAGAATTATAAGAATTTAAAATAAAATGGTGGGTTCATATAATGTGATGGCGGTCGGGGAGATGTTCCCTCCAGAGAAGTGCACAATACACACTACACAATACACACTACACAATACACACTATACACTACACAATACACACTATACACTACACAATACACACCACACAATACACACTACACAATACACACTATACACTACACAATACACACTATACACTACCCAATGCACACTACACAATACACACTATACACTACCTAATACCCAATACACACTATACACTACCTAATACACACTACACAATACACACTATACACTACCCAATACACACTACACAATACACACTATACACTACCTAATACCCAATACACACTATACACTACCTAATACACACTACACAATACACACTATCTAATACACACTATACACTACCTAATACACACTACACAATACACACTATACACTACCTAATACACACTACACAATACACACTATACACTACCTAATACCCAATACACACTATACACTACCTAATACACACTACACAATACACACTATCTAATACACACTATACACTACCTAATACACACTACACAATACACACTATGCACTACCCAATACACACTATACACTACCCAATACACACTACACAATACACACTATACACTATCTAATACACAATACACACTATGCACTACCCAATACACACTACACAATACACACTATCTAATACACACTATACACTACCTAATACACACTACACAATACACACTATGCACTACCCAATACACACTATACACTACCCAATACACACTACACAATACACACTATACACTATCTAATACACAATTCACACTATGCACTACCCAATACACACTATACACTACCTAATACACACTACACAATACACACTATACACTACACAATACACACTATACACTACCTAATACACAATACACACTATACACTACCCAATACACAATACACACTATACAATACACACTATACACTACACAATACACACTATACACTACCCAATACACACTACACAATACACACTATACACTACCCAATACACACTATACACTACCCAATACACACTACACAGTATACACTACCCAATACACAATACACACTATACACTACACAATACACACTATACACTACCTAATACACACTACACAATACACACTACAGTATACACTACCCAATACACACTATACACTACCCAATACACAATACACACTATACACTACCCAATACACGATACACACTACCCAATACACACTATACACTACCCAATACACAATACACACTACCCAATACCCAATACACAATACACACTATACACTACCCAATACACACTATACACTACCCAATACACACTACACACTATACACTACCCAATACACAATACACACTATACACTACCTAATACACACTACCCAATACACACTATACACTACCCAATACACAATACAACCTATACACTACCCAATACACACTATACACTACCCAATACACACTACACAATACACACTATACACTACCCAATACACACTAAACACTACCTAATACACACTATACACGCTACCCAATACACAATACACACTATACACTACCCAATACACACTATACACTACCCAATACACACAACACAATACACACTATGCACTATGCAATACACACTAAACACTACCTAATACACACTAAACACACTACCCAATACACACTATACACTACCCAATACACAATACACACTATACACTACCCAATACACACTATACACTACCCAATACATACTATACACTACCCAATACACACTATACACTACCCAATACACACTACACAATACACACTATACACTACCCAATACACACTACACAATACACACTATACACTACCCAATACACAATACAACCTATACACTACCCAATACACTCTATACACTACCCAATACACACTATACACTACCCAATACACACTATACACTACCCAATACACACTACACAATACACACTATACACTACCCAATACACACTAAACACTACCCAATACACACTACACAATACACACTATACACTACCCAATACACACTATACACTACCCAATACACACTACACAGTATACACTACCCAATACACAATACACACTATACACTACACAATACACACTATACACTACCTAATACACACTACACAATACACACTACAGTATACACTACCCAATACACACTATACACTACCCAATACACAATACACACTATACACTACCCAATACACGATACACACTACCCAATACACAATACACACTATACACTACCCAATACACAATACACACTACCCAATACCCAATACACAATACACACTATACACTACCCAATACACACTATACACTACCCAATACACACTACACACTATACACTACCCAATACACAATACACACTATACACTACCTAATACACACTACCCAATACACACTATACACTACCCAATACACAATACAACCTATACACTACCCAATACACACTATACACTACCCAATACACACTACACAATACACACTATACACTACCCAATACACACTAAACACTACCTAATACACACTATACACGCTACCCAATACACAATACACACTATACACTACCCAATACACACTATACACTACCCAATACACACAACACAATACACACTATGCACTATGCAATACACACTAAACACTACCTAATACACACTAAACACACTACCCAATACACACTATACACTACCCAATACACAATACACACTATACACTACCCAATACACACTATACACTACCCAATACATACTATACACTACCCAATACACACTATACACTACCCAATACACACTACACAATACACACTATACACTACCCAATACACACTACACAATACACACTATACACTACCCAATACACAATACAACCTATACACTACCCAATACACTCTATACACTACCCAATACACACTATACACTACCCAATACACACTATACACTACCCAATACACACTACACAATACACACTATACACTACCCAATACACACTAAACACTACCCAATACACACTACACAATACACACTATACACTACCCAATACACACTACACAATACACACTATACACTACCCAATACACACTATACACTACCCAATACACACTATACACTACCCAATACACACTACACAATACACACTATACACTACCCAATACACACTACACAATACACACTATACACTACCCAATACACAATACACACTATACACTACCCAATACACTCTATACACTACCCAATACACACTATACACTACCCAATACACACTACACAATACACACTATACACTACCCAATACACACTAAACACTACCTAATACACACTATACACACTACCCAATACACACTATACACTACCCAATACACAATACAACCTATACACTACCCAATACACACTATACACTACCCAATACACACTACACAATACACACTATACACTACCCAATACACACTAAACACTACCTAATACACACTATACATGCTACCCAATACACAATACACACTATACACTACACAATACACACTATACACTACCCAATACACACTATACACTACCCAATACACAATACACACTATACAATACACACTATACACTACACAATACACACTACACAATACACACTATACACTACCTAATACACACTATACACGCTACCCAATACACAATATACACTATACACTACCCAATACACACTATACACTATACACTACCCAATACACAATACACACTATACACTACCCAATACACAATACACACTATACACTACCTAATACACACTGTACACACTACCCAGTATACACTACACAATACACACTATACACACTACCCAGTATACACTACCCAATACACACTATACACGCTACCCAATACACAATATACAAATAACACTCTTTATGGACACTGTTGCTTACCAGGGTGTATTCGCTTACCATGCCCGACCATCAATAAGAGCCACCAGTGAATATAAAGGAGAATACACGATATAGAACATTCTAGACCATTTCTAAAAGTGTAAAGATAATAAACAGGAGCGTTATACTGTATAATACTCACCGGGATCTGCACGGAGCGGTATAAAGGCTGCACCTGAGGAACAAATCATCCAGTGTCTGGTTTAGTCCCCGGACATGTTATAAAATGGCATTATCTTCCAAAAACATCAGTGTAAGAAGTGTTGTGGCAGTATTATATACCATGTGGCAGTATTATATACCATGTGACAGTATTATATACCATGTGGCAGTATTATATACCAAGTGACAGTATTATATACCATGTGGCAGTATTATTGACCATGTGGCAATATTATATACCATGTGACAGTATTATATACCATGTGGCAGTATTATATACCATGTGGCAGTATTATTTACCATGTGGCAGTATTATACACCTTGTGGCAGTATTATATACCATGTGGCAGTATTATTTACCATGTGGCAGTATTATATACCATTTGGCAGTATTATATACCATTTGGCAGTATTATATACCATGTGGCAGTATTATATACCATGTGACAGTATTATATACCATGTGGCAGTATTATTGACCATGTGGCAATATTATATACCATGTGACAGTATTATATACCATGTGACAGTATTATATACCATGTGGCAGTATTATTGACCATGTGGCAATATTATATACCATGTGACAGTATTATATACCATGTGGCAGTATTATATACCATGTGGCAGTATTATATACCATGTGGCCGTATTATATACTATGTGGCAGTATTATATACCATGTGGCAGTATTATATACCATGTGGCAGTATTATATACCATGCGGCAGTATTATTTACCATGTGGCAGTATTATATACCATGTGGCAGTATTATATACCATGTGGCAGTATTATATACCATGTAGCAGTATTATATACCATGTTGCAGTATTATATACCTTTTGGCAGTATTATATACCATGTGGTAGTATTATAAACCATGTGGCAGTATTATAAACCATGTGGCAGTATTATAAACCTTGTGGCAGTATTATATACCATGTGGCAGTATTATAAACCATGTGGCAGTATTATATACCATGTGGCAGTATTATATACCATGTGGCAGTATTCTATACCATGTGGCAGTATTATATACTATGTAGCAGTATTATATACCATGTGGCAGTATTATATACCATATGGCAGTATTATATACCATGTGGCAGTATTATATACTATGTAGCAGTATTATATACCATGTGGCAGTATTATATACCATGTGGCAGTATTATATACCATGTGGCAGTATTATAAACCTTGTGGCAGTATTATATACCATGTGGCAGTATTATATACCATGTGGCAGTATTATATACCATTTGGCAGTATTATATACCATGTCGCAGTATTATATACCATTTGGCAGTATTATATACCATGTGGCAGTATTATAAACCATGGGGCAATGAAGAAAATAATTTAAAGTAGAATAAAACAGAAGTAGAAGATATATATATATATATATATATATATACACTAACCCAGCGATGCCAGCAGCAGAAGAACAGAGACCGACCTCATGTCTGGTTACGGAGTTTCTCCTTTTTCCTGTGAAAGATAAAATCAGAAGATCAGTTGTCAGTACTTGGAGATCTATGCAGGTTTGTTACAATGTATCAGAGATCTCATCTATAATTATAAGTGAGAGGGGCAAATGATGAGTAAGGGGCACATGTCAGGGGGGCATTATATGTGAGGGGCACATGTCAGGGGGGCATTATATGTGAGGGGCACCTGTCAGGGGGCATTATATGTGAGGGGCACATGTCAGGGGGGCATTATATGTGGGGGCACATGACAGGACCTCCCCCCCCTGTCATGTGCCCCTCATATATAATACCCCATGTCCTGTGCCCCTCACATATAATGCCCCCATGACATGTGCCCTTCACATATAATGTGCGCTCGAAACGCATCTGATGGTATGGTCGGTTTTACTTGTGTCCAGTGATCTTCAATAAAGCTGTTTCGTTATTTCAAGTCCTGAAGTAGTCGCCTACCTGTGTGATCCACTGTGATCTGTTGTTATCTGTTCTGATCCGCTGTGATGCGTTGTGATCTGCTGTGATCTGCTCTGATCTGCTGTGATTTGTTGTGATCTGCTGTGATCTGCTCTGATCTGCTGTGATTTGTTGTGATCTGCTGTGATCTGTTGTGATCTGTTGTGATCTGCTGTGATCCGTTGTGATCCGCTGTGATCTGCTCTGATCTGCTGTGATCTGTTGTGATCTGCTGTGATCCGCTGTGATCTGCTGTGATCTGCTGTGATCTTCTCTGATCTGCTGTGATCTGTTGTGATCTTCTGCGAATGCTGTGGATGTGCAGGTTTATAAGTGTTCAGATGCAGATGGATCAGGTGACCAATCTCCCTTGGATCTGGTTTCTGGCCGTATATCCCGTCATTACAATGTATCACACATTCTATGAGAACATTCTTTCCAAATCTCTGCCAGGTAAATAATGGCTCCTGGATATCCTTAAAGGAAGATGGCAGAGGTCTGTGCCAATACCAACATCGCCCACGGCAGATAATATAGAACAATCTATCCCAGCTGCTGCTGTACAATGCTATGGATGGTGGTATGTGGGCACTGCTGATATTATACATGCAGATACTATTATATACTGTATGCAACGTTATCACTGGATCAACAGTATGAAAACTTTTAATATTGTGAGATTAAGATACATTTATGACTTTTTTGTGAAAACTGGTTATCCATAACAATTTGATGGGCTAACCAAATACTGTGATCCCTCAACTTACAATGGCCTCAACATACAATAGTTTCAACATACAATGGTCTTTTCTGGACCATTGTAACTTGAAACCAGACTCAACATACAATGTACAGACAGTCCAGATCTGTGAAACGTATCGATGGCCGGAAGAACCGACCAATCAGAATGGGCATTCACTGGTAAAGCCCCTGTATTACTGAAGTGTATGCACTGACTGGTGTCTGGTAGCGCCCCCTACAGTACAGGGAGGTATTACATGTTCTGTACTCTTTACCTGTATTACTGAAGTGTATGCACTGACTGGTCTCTGGTAGCGCCCCCTACAGTACAGGGAGGTATTACATGTTCTGTACTCTATACCTGTATTACTGAAGTGTATGCACTGACTGGTGTCTAATAGTGCCCCCTACAGTACAGGGAGGTATTACATGTTCTATACTCTTTACCTGTATTACTGAAGTGTATGTACTTACTGGTGTCTGGTAGCGCCCCCTACAGTACAGGGAGGTATTACATGTTCTGTACTTTTTACCTGTATTACTGAAGTGTATGCACTGACTGGTGTCTGGTAGCGCCCCCTACAGTACAGGGAGGTATTACATGTTCTGTACTCTTTACCTGTATTACTGAAGTGTATGAACTGACTGGTGTCTGGTAGCGCCCCCTACAGTACAGGGAGGTATTACATGTTCTGTACTCTTTACCTGTATTACTGAAGTGTATGCACTGACTGGTGTCTGGTAGCACCCCCTACAATACAGGGAGGTATTACATGTTCTGTACTCTTTACCTGTATTACTGAAGAGTATGCATTGACTGGTCTCTGGTAGCGCCCCCTACAGTACAGGGAGGTATTACATGTTCTGTACTCTTTTCTGTATTACTGAAGTGTATGCACTGACTGGTGTCTGGTAGCGCCCCCTACAGTACAGGGAGGTATTACATGTTCTGTACTCTTTACCTGTATTACTGAAGTGTATGTACTGACTGGTGTCTGGTATCGCCCCCTACAGTACAGGGAGGTATTATATGTTCTGTACTCTTTACCTGTATTACTGAAGTGTATGCACTGACTCATGCCTGGTAGCGCCCCCTACAGTACAGAGAGGTATTACATGTTCTGTACTCTTTACCAGTATTACTGAAGTGCATGCACTGACTGGTGTCTGGTAGCGCTCCCTACAGTACAGGGAGGTATTACATGTTCTGTACTCTTTACCGGCATTACTGAAGTGTATGCATTGACTGGTGTCTGGTAGCGCTCCCTACAGTACAGGGAGGTATCACATGTTCTGTACTCTTTACCTGTATTACTGAAGTGTATGCACTGACTCATGCCTGGTAGCGCCCCCTACAGTACAGAGAGGTATTACATGTTCTGTACTCTTTACCTGTATTACTGAAGCGTATGCACTGACTGGTGTCTGGTAGCGCCCCTGCAGTAAAGGGAGGTATTACATGTTCTGTACTCTTTACCTGTATTACTGAAGTGTATGCACTGACTGGTGTCTGGTAGCGCCATCTACAGTACAGGGAGGTATTACATGTTCTGTAGTCTTTACCTGTATTACTGAAGTGTATGCACTGACTGGTGTCTGGTAGCACTCCCTACAGTACAGGGAGGTATTACATGTTCTGTACTCTTTACCTGTATTACTGAAGTGTATGCACTGACTGGTGTCTGGTAGCGCCCCCTACAGTACAGGGAGGTATTACATGTTCTGTATTCTTTACCTGTATTACTGAAGTGTATGCACTGACTGGTTTCTGGTAGCGCCCCCTACAGTACAGGGAGGTATTACATGTTCTGTACTCTTTACCTGTATTACTGAAGTGTATGCACTGACTGGTGTCTGGTAGCGCCCCCTACAGTACAGGGAGGTATTACATGTTCTGTACTCTTTACCTGTATTACTGAAGTGTATGCACTGACTGGTGTCTGGTAGCACCCCATACAGTACAGGGAGGTATTACATGTTCTGTACTCTTTACCTGTATTACTGAAGTGTATGCACTGACTGGTGTCTAGTAGCGCCCCCTACAGTACAGGGAGGTATTACATGTTCTGTACTCTTTACCTGTACCAGGGTTACCTGCTCCATTGGACACCAGGTGAGGGCGGCTCCATGTTACTCTTTTAGGACATTGCGTGTACTGTAAAGGACCTCGAAGAAGCTCCTGTCCTCTACATAGACAGCCTTTGGCTGTCCGGGCATGCTGGGAGTTGTAGTTTTGCAACAGCTGGAGGCACCCTGGATAGGAAACACTGATATAGACAGTGATTTACAGCTCCCAGCAGATCTTTCTTACTATTATATGTAAGGATTTGCTTTATCTCTATCAGTTATCTACTTATTTTTCTTTAATTCTCCCTTTTTCCTATTTTTCGGATGACATTTTGGTGACTTCAGAACCAATTACTAGGTTTCCACAGAGTTATGGTCTCAACATACAATGGTTTCAACATACAATGGTCGTCCCAGAACCAATTAATATTGTAACTTGAGGGACCACTGTATGGAAAACTTCATGTAAATCACAGGGATGACTCCACCAATCTGGGAAACACTGTCATAGAATATAAAGATGGAGCAAACTGCCAAAATATACAAAGTAACAATTACAGAAATGTACCTAAATGTCAGTGAAGTCCCATAATAAAAATTAATGACCCCGATGATTCCCGCCCCATATATCCTGTTATGTATCTCAGGTTCTTCCGTCCTGGCACAGAGGCCTCCCAGTAATGACACCTTCTCTCCCAGTAATGACACCTTCTCTCCCAGTAATGACACCTTCTCTCCCAGTAATGACACCTTTCCTTCCTTGTTGCTCAATCTGGGGCTCTGTTTGTATAAAAAAAAAAAATATATATATATATATATATATATATATATATATATATATATATAAAATCACAGCAAATAAATGACTATTGTCTCTAATGTTCCTTACTTACATGTAATACATAAGCACAGGAGACTTAAAGGGGTACTCCGGTGAAAAACTTTTTTTTTTTAATTAACTGGTGCCAGAAAGTTAAACAGATTTGTAAATTACTTCTATTAAAAAAATCTTAATCCTTCCAGTACTTATTAGCTGCTGAATACTACAGCGGAAATTCTTTTCTTTTTGGAACACAGAGCTCTCTGCTGACACCACGAGCACAGTGCTCTCTGCTGACATCTCTATTCATTTTAGGAACTGTCCAGAGCAGCATATGTTTGCTATGGGGATTTCCTTTTACTCTGGACAGTTCCTAAAATGGACAGAGATGTCAGCAGAGAGCACTGTGCTCGTGATGTCAGCAGAGAGCTCTGTGTTTCAAACGGAAAAGAATTTCCACTGTAGTATTCAGCAGCTAATAAGTACAGGAAGGATTAAGAGTTTTTTAATAGAAGTCATTTACAAATCTGTATAACTTTCTGGCACCAGTTGATTTAAAAAAATATATATTTTCACCAGAGTACCCCTTTAAGTCAACGAGGAAACAGCCGAAGACCAGAAAGGAGCTGAAAAAAACCATATCCACCTATCTCAGCAATCCCTCTCCAGTCACCCTTGACAGGCTCGGCCCATGATACATGTACAGTGGGGGGAAAAAGTATTTAGTCAGCCACCAATTGTGTAAGTTCTCCCACTTAAAAAGAAAGAATATAGGAAATCACATTGTAGGATTTCTAATGAATTAATTGGTAAATTCCTCAGTAAAATAAGTATTTGGTCACCTACAAACAAGTAAGATTTCTGTCTCTCACAGACCTGTAATTTCCTCTTTAAGAGTCTCCTCTGTCATCCACTCATTACCTGTATTAATGGCTCCTGTTTGAACTTGTTATCAGTATAAAAGACACCTGTCCACAACCTCAAACCGTCACACTCCAAACTCCACTATGGCCAAGACCAAAGAGCTGTCGAAGGACACCAGAAACAAAATTGTAGACCTGCACCAGGCTGGGAAGACTGAATCTGCAATAGGCAAGCAGCTTGGTGTGAAGAAATCAACTGTGGGAGCAATTATTAGAAAATGGAAGACATACAAGATCACTGATAATCTCCCTCGATCTAAGGGCTTCACACAAGATCTCACCCCATGGTGTCAAAATGATTACAAGAAGGGTGAGCAATAATCCTAGAACCACACAGGGGGACCTAGTGAATGACCTGCAGAGAGCTGGAACCAAAGTAATAAAGGCTACCATCAGTAACACACTACGCTGCCAGGGACTCAAATCATGCTGTGCCAGACATAGCCCCCTGCTTAAGCCAGTACATGTCCGGGCCTGTCTGCAGTTTGCTGGAGAGCATTTGGATGATCCAGGAGGATTGTTTGGAGGAGGAAGAATGCTGAGTTGCATCCAAAGAACACCATATCTACTGTGAAGTATGGGTATGGAAACATCATGCTTTGGGGCTGTTTTTCAGCAAAGGGACCAGGACGACTGATTCGTGTAAAGGAAAGAATGAATGGGGCCATGTATTGTGAGATTTTGTGCTTTCATCAGCAAGGGCATTGAAGATGAAACATGGCTGGGTCTTTCAGCATGACAATGATCCCAAACACACAGCCTGGGCAATGAAGGAGTGGCTTCATAAGAAGCATTTCAAGGTCCTGGAGTGGCTTAGCCAGTCTCCAGATCTCAACACCATAGAAAACCTTTGAAGTCTGTGTTGCCCAGCAACAGCCCCTAAATATCACTGATCTGGAGGAGATCTGCATGGAGGAATGGGCCAAAATACCGGCAACAGTGTGTGAAAACCTTGTGAAGACTTACAGAAAATGTTTGACCTCTGTCATTGCCAACAAAGGGGATATAACAAAGTATTGAGATGAACTTTTGTTATTGACCAAATACTTATTTTCCACCATAATTTGCTAATAAATTATTTAAAAATCAGACAATTTTATGGATTTTTATGGATTTTATGGATTTTTTCCTCATTCTGTCTCTCATAGTTAGGGTTATAACCTATTATGAGAATTACAGAAGTGCACAATTGGTGCCTGACTAAATACTTTTTTTCCCTACTGTAAATGATGATAAAGGTACAGCAAAAAAAAAAAAAAATAGTAAGTGAATTGACCAAATGGAGTAAACATCCACAGTGTAGGGAGAAAAGATCAATGAAGCGTTTTGAATTCTGTGGATTCACATATCGATCGTTAATAAAACGTGACCTGATGTCACAATTATAGACGCACACATTGTGACTAAAGTGATAACATACTGAAAGTTCTAATGTTTTGTGTCTTTTTTTGAGCATGTAAATATCCACAGTGCAAATATATATATATATATATATATATATATATATATATATATATATATATATATATAAATAAAGCCTTTTGAATTCCTTGAATTTCTGTATTGATCATTAATGAAACGTGACCCGATTAGACAAACACAGTGTGATTAAAGTAATAACATACATAAAGTTCTAGTGTTTTGTGCCTTTTATTGAGAATATTGAGTAAACTTCCACAGTGCAGGGAAAAAAAGTAAGGGAACCATTTTGAATTCCATGGATTTCTGTATCGATTGCTAATAAAATGTGTCCTGATGTCATTGCTATAGATACATTCAATGTGACTAAAGTAATAACATACAGAAAGTTCAAGTGTTTTGTGTCTTTTATCGTGCAAGCTGAGTAAACATCCACAGTGCAAAAATATATATAAATAAATAAAAAAATAAAGCCTTTTGTTTTCCCTGGATTTCTGTATTGATCACTAAGGAAACGTGACCAGAGAAGACAAACACAGTGGGGGAGATTTATCAACACCTGTGTAGAGGAAGAGTGGTGCAGTTGCCCATAGCAACCAATCAGATTGCATCTTTCATTTTTCACAGGCCTCTTTACAAATAAAATAAGCTATCTCATTGGTTTCTATGGGCAACTGCACTACTCTTCCTCAACACAGGTTTTGATAAATCTCCCCCAGTGTGACTAAAGTAATACCATACCGTACATAAAGTTCTAATGTTTCACATCTTTTATTCATCACATTGAGTAAACATCAACAGTTCATGAGGAAAAAGTCAATGAAGACGTTTGAATTCCATGGATTTCTGTATCAATCGCTAATAAAATGTGACCTGATGTCACAATTATAGATACACACAATGTGACTAAAGCAATACCACACAGAAAGTTCTAGTGTTTTGTGTCTTTTATCGCACATGCTGAGTAAACATCCACAGTGCAAAAAAAAAAAAATATATATATATATATATATATATATATATATATATATATATAAATAAATACGGTAAATAAAGTCTTTTGAATTCCCTGGATTTCTGTATTGATCACTAATGAAACGTGACCAGATTAGACAAACACATTGGGGGAGATTTATCAAAACCTGTCCAGAGGAAAAGTTTCTGAGTTGCCCATAGCAACCAATCAGATCACTTCTTTCATTTTTTCAGAGGCCTTTAAAAAAATGAAAGAAGCAATCTAATTGGTTGCTATGGGCAACTTTTCCTCTGGACAGGTTTTGATAAATCTCCCCCAGTCTTACTAAAGTAATAACATACACAAAGTTCTAGTGTTTTGTGTCTTTTATTGAGCATATAGAGTAAACATCCACAGTGCAGGGGAAAAAAGTAAGTGAACCCTTTTGAATTTCCTGGCTTTCTGTATCCCTATTATAGAAAAACACAGTGTGACTAAAGTAATAACATACACAAAGTTCTAGTGTTTTGTGTCTTTTATTGAGCACAATGAGTAAACATCCACAGAACAGGGAGAAAAAAATAAGTGAAGTCTTTTGAATGTCCAGGACAGGAGCGCAACTGAACTCATGGTGCTGTAGGCAACTAAATGAATGCCGGGTGCAGTAGGGAGATAGGGGATAAGATGTCTAGGGGCGGAGTACCCCTTTAATTTTCTACTCTTGGATCCTCTAGAGAAAAGCTCATCAGATCCTATGGATAGTTTTCCAATATGGCGGTGGGGAACACCACTGTCGGACAATAAAATGGGCACCATGTAATTTGGTATTTCCCCATGTACTGATATTAGCTTTTGCAAAACCATAGTTCCCAACATGGCTATGCCAGGGCATGTTGGGTACTGCCAGTTCTGCAATAGCTGAGGAGCTACATCTTGGGGACCAGCAGGCCTGGTGCAAGGATTTTGCCACCCTAGGTGAAAGCTAATTTTGCCGCCCCTTGACCCGCCCTTTTTCTGTCCTCCAGATGTATGGAGGCACGCACAATGTCAGGATGTTGGACGGACCTGACCTTAGTGATCACACCTGTCTGCCTCAGAGGTGTTGCTGTTCTCCTCCAGCAAGCTGGAAAAAGCAGATTATTTATAGTGCGGGTGGGGTGGGCGTAGCGTGGCGTTGTTTTGCTTGATGGGCGGGTGCTTCGTATGCTGGCTAACTTTATTGCAGGGGGCAGAGTGGCACTGCCATCAAGAGGGCACTCTAGGCAGCTGCCTATTTAGCCTATAGGCAGAGCCGGCCCAGGGGACCAGTGCCCTAGAGAAATAGTACATAGTAATATTGGGTAGCCATGTGATGCGGTGAAGACAGTAGCTAAGGAGGATTCAGTCAACGACATGTTTTGGCCGAGTGACAGTCATACCTGAGAAGTTTTGCCTCAGGTACAGGAAAGTCTTGTTTTGCTGATGACACATTTGGTCTCATTTGCAATGTTAAGGAAGTTCACAATGTCCCGCACTGTAATAGAGGAAGCCGAGGTTACACATCCAATGTGGTATACAGACCGCAGGGCCCATCATACTTCTCTGCTGGCAAGTGGAGCACGTGGGTAAATGTGTACAGGGAGACGCAGGCGGAAACAAGTGTTTATCAGAGCCAAAAATCACAAAAACAGTAAGTTTAGAAGAAATACTATTTATAGATAAATGCCAACAGCCAATGGCTGTCGGCTCATGTAGGGAATTTTGGTTTTTGCAACATTCGGAGGACCACAGTTAGGAGACCACTGCACTAGACCTTGGTAGATACTTTTACTCAAGTAGTCATTCCCCACCATGACCAGTCTCAAGAACGAGGGTCTCTCATTATAAAACATGGCGGACACTCATGTGATTGAAGGTCCTTCTTAGACCTAAAATATCATCTTGATGATTTTCTTAGTGCCCTCTTCACAGTTTACGCCTCTTTACCATGCTCTCCTTATTGGTGGGATGCAAGAGCCACACCTGGGACCCAACTCTATAAGAATCTGCTATAGCCGAACCTGGAACCCAACTCTATAAGAATCTGCTATAGCTGAACCTGGAACCCTACTCTATAAGAATCTGCTATAGCCGAACCTGGAACCCAACTCTATAAGAATCTGCTATAGCTGAACCTGGAACCCAACTCTATAAGAATCTGCTATAGCCGAACCTGGGACCCAACTCTATAAGAATCTGGTTAAACCAGGGGGCAGCATTTGAGGAGCTTTGATACAACCTATATAGGGTTTTGTAGTTTTGCAACATCCAGAGAACCACTGTTCGGAGACCATGGCACTACACCTTGGCCAAGCATTCCCAGTCACTCCCCACCCTGATCAATCTCAAGAACAAGGGGCTCATTCTAAAACATGGTAGACACTCATATCATTGAAGGTCCTTCTCAGACCTGAAATATGGTCTTGAGGATTTTGTAAGTGCCCCCTTCCCATTTTACACCTCTCTGCCATGTTCTCCCTATCGGTGGGCACAATAGCCACACTTGGGACCCAACTTAACTAGTTAAACCAAAGGGGGCAGCATATGAGCAGCTTTGACACAACCCATGCAGGGAGTTGTAGATTTGCAACATCCAGAGAACCACAGTTTGTAGACCACGGAACTAGACCTTGGTAGATACTTTTACTCAAGAGTGATCAAGTTTCTCCAGTCACTCCCCACCCTGATCAATCTTAAGAATGATCGGCTCTCATTCTCGAACATGGTGGACACCAGGGACGTGCACACATAAACTATAAAGGGGGCTTGAGGTCCTGTCCTTGTGATACCTCCTCTTTAGGGCCCCTTTTGTCCTGCACAACGCTGCTGCTGATAGCAATAATTTCAAGGTAAGTGAACTGCCCATTCCTGGCGGACACTCACATCATTGAAGGTCTTTCTCAGACCTGAAATATTGTCTTGTCCTCTCTCCACCATGTTATCCTTATCGGTGGGATGCAAGAGCCACACCTGGGACCCAACTTTATAACAATCTAGTTAAAACAAGGGGGCAGCTTTGAGGAGCTTTGATACAACTTGTGCTGAGTGTTGTGTCTATACAACCTTACCTGATATAGCGACTCTATACAGTACGTAGCACGGGATTCATTGTTTCATTAGACCTACTCCTCTATGGAGATAACATTTTGTTAAGTTTGACACCGAATATTCTAGTTTTCTTTGACCTCTTTGACTCCAACAATTCCCTTATTTCCTACAGTACATGTAACACCTCAAGGTCTTTTACTGATTTCCTTTGGTGATGTCTACGAGATCATGAAGACCCTAAAACATAAATGTTATCATTGCTATATCCATTGACACGGCTTGTTACCGGTCCCATACTAGACGCCCCCATATGTTCTACCATAAACAAGTAACACACAAGCTAAGATTCAGATGTTTATTGGATACAGTTCTCACAGACATTTCCAAACATATGAAGAATTCATTTTTCTTATACAGAATAAAGAAGAGGTGCAGCAGAGGGGGATGTCCATGTTCTACTCTTGGGTTCACCAGCAAAAAGCTCATTAGATATTATGAACACAACTGTAGGACACTACAAATTCCGATGAGCACCAACCATGTAATTTAGTGTGGATAGTAGGGATAGGCATAAGGCTATCCTTCATATAAGATAGTGATAGGCATAAGGCTATCCTTCAAATAAGATAGAGATGGGATAGGCATTAGACTATTCTTCATATAAGATAGGGATAGGGATAGGGCTATCCTTCATATAAGATAGGTATAGGGCTATCCTTCATATAAGATAGGTGTAAGGCTATCCTTCATATAAGATAGGGATAGGTATAAGGCTATCCTTCATATAAGATAGGGATAGGTATAAGGCTATCCTTCATATAAGATAGGGATAGGTATAAGGCTATCCTTCATATAAGACAGAGATAGGTATAAGGCTATTCTTCATATAAGATAGAGATAAGCATAAGGCTATCCTTCATATAAGATAGAGATAGGTATAAGACTATCCTTCATATAAGATAGGGATAAGGGTATTCTTCATATAAGAGAGGGATAGACATAAGGTTATCCTTCATGTAAGATAGATATAAGCATAAGGCTATCCTTCATATAAGATAGAGATAGGTATAAGGCTATCCTTCATATAAGATAGAGATAGGCATAAGGCTCTCCTTCATATAAGATTAGAGATAGGCATAAGGCTCTCCTTCATATAAGATTAGAGATAGGCATAAGGCTATCCTTCATATAAGATAGAGATAGGCATAAGGCTAACCTTCATATAAGATAGAGATAGGCATAAGGCGATCCTTCATATAAGATTAGAGATAGGCATAAGGCTATCCTTCATATAAGATAGGGCAGGGACAATTGATAGTATGCAAAATATTTGGCAGACTAGATGGGGTGAATGGTTCTTATCTGCCGACACATTCTATGTTTCTATGTATTTCTCCTGAACTACAACTCCCACCATGTATATGTCAAACAAGCAGGACATGTTGGGAGTTGAAGTTCTGTTATAGCTGGAAAGCCACATGTTGGACAGAAGTGTCCTAGAGCAAAAGTCCAGGAGAAGGACCAAAGGACATGGTGCCCATCAAAAACCGTTACCAGAGCAGAAGGCCTCCTGTCCTGGATAGTAGGAGGAGGTTCTGATCTGTTCTACCTTAGGAGGACCTGTAAGTCGAGGGGTTCATACTGGGTAGCCCCATAAATAGCAGTGATACCATAAAGAGGAGGAACCAGTCAACTTCCGGTCATGTGACAGGACGATCAGGTACCGGAAAGCCTTGTTTTGGTGATGACGCAGTCTTATGTGCAATCTTGGGGAAGAACACAATGTCCCGCACTGTTATAGACATAGCCGGGGTTACACACGCATCGGGGTTTACAGACATGAATACACGCCGCACTTCTCCTCACACGAGGGAAACACGAGGGATAATTCGCACAGGCAGATGTACACGGGTTGTCAGTGCAGTTTCCATAGGCCCCAACTGGATGCGAAGAAAACAAAAGTGAAAGAAAGTTTAGAACAAATACTATGGGGGAGATTTATCAATGCCGGTTGCCCTTAGCAACCAATCAGATCTCTGCTTTCACTTTGCAGAGGCCTTGTTAAAAATGAAAGAAGCGATCTGATTGGTTGCTATGGGCAACTGGGCAACTTTTCCTCTACACAAGATTTGATAAATCTTCCCCCTATGTATATACATTACATTGGGTGGAATTTATTACTGATTTTACTCTTTTTTTTTTTCTGCAATGTTGATTTGTCGCACGATTTGCTGCAGTTGATATTCAGAGACTTTTCATAAAATGTTTTGCTTTTTCTGTTTAACTTTTTAGCCGTGGTCACGAACTTACCACTTGCGACCTGTCACACAATTTGTCGCAGATCTACACCAGCCCACCAAAAAAAAAAAAAAAAACAATGAGGGAGATTTATCAAAAAAAGTTGCTCAGTTGCCCATAGCAACCAATCAGATGGCTTCTTTCACTTTGCAGAGGCCTTGTTTAAAATGAAAGAAGCGATCTGATTGGTTGCTATGGGCAACTGGGCAACTTTTCCTCCGCGCAGGTTTTGATAAATCTCCCCCCCCCCCCCCCCACTGTCTCCTGGCACCATACATATCACATGCCATGTGACCATTTAATAAAATGGCGCACGTACACATTAGCACCACCCAAATTAAAGGTGTAGTATAATCTCTAATTTTATCAAGGAAAGTTCCCTCACAACATTTTAGTATTTTAAAGGACAGTGTTCTCCAAACAGTTTGCCTCCAGCTGTTGTAAAACTACAACTTCCAGCATGCCCGGACAGCCTTCGGCTGTCCGGGCATCCTGGGAGTTGTGGTTTTGCAACAGCTGGAGGGCCACTGTTTTGGAAAACACGAGCAGACCCACAGCATACTTTATGCAGCGGATCCGCCGCTGAAGGACCCCATGCATGGTGGCTTTACATGTGCCTGCTCGGAGCGGCAATACGCTGCTACGAGAAGACACACTGAAGCGATGTACGAGTCGCTGCGCATGCGCGGTGTACTCGCACGCATCTTGGCCGCTCCATGAGCTGGGCAGAGAGCAGCTGCGATGTGCGAGTATAATGTGCATGCGCACTGCGACTCGCACATGGCAGTGTGTCTGCTCGTAGCGGCGTATTGCCGCACTGAGCAGGCACATGTAAAGCCACCATGCAGGGGTCCTTCAGTGGCGGATCCGCTGCGTAAAATACGCCGTGGGTCCGCTCGTGTGAACGTACCCTTATAGAAGTTGTCTACAGTAGTCAGCATTGGACCCCCATAGTTCAATCTTCCCGCCGGTTGTCCATACTACACAACTCTTTTAGACTTTAGGTGGCAGAGAGATTGTAAGACAAGGAAAAAAATGGTTTCTTTACGCCCCTACCGTCCATGCTGTATGAACAGTGCCCAATGGGCACCACAATGGGCAATAACTGGTCAATACTTAATCCCAATCCGGCCAAAGAGATCAGTTCTTGACCATCTTTGGTGGTGAAACAAAGATGGCCCCTGACAATGAAAGTATAGGACAAACCCTAAGACTTTTAGGGGAGATTTATCAAGATCTTTGCTGAGGAAAAGATGCCCAGTTGCCCATAGCGACCAATCAGATTGTTTCTTTCCTTTTTCAGAGGCCTTTTTGAAAATGAAAGAAGCGATCTGATTGGTTGCTATGGGCAATTGGTTGACTTTTCCTCTGTACAGGTTTTGAGTGTAAAGTTTTACTTTGTCTTTGGGAGTGAGGCTATTGTGGGGTGCACTGTTAGCCATTGCAGGGGGTCCAAGTGTAGATTTTGCATTGGGACCCAGAAGCTTCAGCTTACGGCTCTGCTCCCAAGTGATGGATGGGACAACAATAGTGACAACCCCTCTAGATGCTATATTGTAGTGACTAGATTGGTAGTTTTTACCCCTCAACCCCACCAACACTGCAACCACCACACTACCACCATCCCCCCCCCACCACTACCACCTCTATCACCACAACACCACCACCATCCCCACACCTATACCACCTCCATCACCACAACACCACCATCCTTCCCACCACTACCACCTCCATCACCACAACACCACCACCATCCCCCCCACCACTACCACCTCCATCACCACAACACCACCACCATCCCCCCACCACTACCAACTCTATCACCACCACCATCCTCCCCACCACTACCACCTCCATCACCACAACACCACCACCTTCCCCCCCACCACTACCACCTCCATCACCACAACACCACCACCATCCCCCCCACCACTACCACCTCCATCACTACAACACCACCACCATCCCCCCCACCACTAACACCTCCATCACCACAACACCACCACCATCCCCCCCACCACTACCACCTCCATCACCACAACACCACCACCTTCCCCCCCACCACTACCACCTCCATCACCACAACACCACCACCATCCCCCCCACCACTACCACCTCCATCACCACAACACCACCACCATCCCCCCCACCACTAACACCTCCATCACCACAACACCACCACCACCACCCCCACCACTACCACCACTACCACCACAATTACCCCTCCACCATCCCCTATATAAAACACATCTTGTAATATGATGTGTAGTTAGAACAATGAGTTACCTGTGGTGACACCGAAGTCAACGAAACATAAAAGACAGAAGACTGGGGAAGAAAGAGCAAAAATTACTGAAAGTAAAGATACAATATAATTATTAACCCCATAGAAATATTGTACGTGTAATTCTGACAGGATGTCTTATTTTTATGGATGAATAAGATGTAAGTTAACCAAAGCTCCACCTGGGGCACAGTTCTAAGGCCGCTATACCCCATAGATAACCGTCAGGGCCATCGGTGGATAGTCAGATCCCCTCCCCCTGTACACATTCATAGTCCTACTGAAATCAGGGTTTGGCCAACATTAAAATGATGATTTAATGATGTATTTTTTATTCTAAAAGCGGCCAGACTAGGTAAAGAAAATTTTTGTAAAACATGAAATCCCCTGAAATCCCCCATGGCTCCTATGAGGCCTGGTCCCCACTGGTCACCAGTCCCTGGACTCTTCTTGACATAGAGAAGTGCCCACTCAACCAATCACATGGCCGCAATGGTGACCGGCCCCAGCAGTTGCTTTTGAGTCATTTATACAATAAGTCAAAATTATATCTTACCCAAAGCCCCGGTGAATCGAAGACACATGGTTCCTCTTTCTTGTTCTTCTCCTCTGTCCTTACTGATCTTCTCCTCTGTCCTTACTGATCTTCTCCTCTGTCCTTACTGATCTTCTCCTCTGTCCTTACTGATCTTCTCCTCTGTCCTCACTGCTGATCTAAGTGTCTGTTGTGATTGAGGATGAATATATATGTCTTCTCCCAGTTGACCCAACCCCATAACTCCTTCCCATTGTTACTTCTACCATTACACAATAAAGACATTACACAATTTTTTGTTCTTTTTTCTCTCTCGTGATTACGCAATGAATGAGATTGCATCATTTAGGATGGAGACATATAAACTTTAGGATATTTTGTTCTTCTCTTAAATTCAGGTTGTTTGGGGAGTAAGGGGCGGGGGGAGGGAGGCTTGATAAGGTATAGAATAGTAAACTATGTTAAAATACATTGTTAACCCACGAAGGATGCGGCTTATTTCCTTTTATTTTATTATTATTATTTTTTTCCTTTTCGCCTTTTAAAAGCCATAACTCTTTATTTTTCCATCCACAGACCCACAGAGGCCGGTATTTTACGCAACCTATTGTACATTGTAATGACACCTTCCATTTTTCCAAGAAATGCACAGCAAAACAGGAAAAAATATTATTTGTGGGGGGAAATTAAAAAGAAAACTGCAATTTTGCAACTTTAGACTTTAGACTTACACTTTATGGTAAAACTAACAGGGTCTCTTTATTTTGTGGGTCAATGCCATTACACAGATCCCCATATTTACACCGTTTTCTATTATTGTACTACTGTTTAAAAAAAAATTTACTTTTTTTTTAACAAAATCAAAATGTTTAAAATTGCCCTAATCTGACTCCTATAACTTTCAAATTTTTCCGTATATACGCGGCTGTATGAGATTCATTTCTTTTAATGTGATCTGTAGTTTTTATTGTTACTTTTTGCCTATATGTGACTTTTTTATTACCCTTTAAAGGGGTACTCCGGCACTAAGACATCTTATCCACTATCCAAAGGATAGGGGATAAGATGCCTGATCGCGGGGGTCCCACCGCTGGGGACCCCCGTGATCTTGCACGCAGCACCCAGTCATAATCAGTCTCTGGAGCATATTCGCTCCGGGTCTGATTACTGGTGACCATGGGGGCCGGAGCATTGTGACGTCACGGCCCCACCCCCGTGGGACATCACGCTCCGCCCCCTCAATGCAAGCCTATGGGAGGGGGCGTGACAGCTGTCACGCCCCCTCCCGTAGGCTTGCACTGAGGGGGTGGAGCGTGACGTCACACGGGGCGGAGCCGTGACGTCACAATACTCCGGCCACGTTATCGGCAGTCATCAGACCCGGAACCGGAGTATTGTGAGGTCACGGCTCCGCCCTCGTGTGATGTCACGCTCCGCCCACTCAATGCAAGCCTATGAGAGGGGGCGTGACAGCTGCCACACCCCCTCCCATAGTCATGCATTGAGGGGGTGGAGCGTGACGTCACACTGGGGGCGGGGCCGTGACATCACAATGCTCCGGCCCCCGTGATCGCCAGAAATCAGACCCGGAGCGAACATGCTCCGGGGACTGATTATAACGGGGTGCAAGATCACGGGGGTCCACTGCGGCGGGACCCCCGCGATCAGGCATCTTTGGATAGAGGATAAGATGTCTTAGCGCCGGAGTACCCCTTTAATTATATTTATTTCTCGGATGTGATGTGACCATAAATAACTAATTTTGGACTGTGTTTTTTTTTATTTATTTTTATGTTATTTAAGTTTACAACGATCACCGTACAAGATCATTCATATTATATTTTAATAGTTCAGTACAAGTCTCCATAGTGGTTGTCCGGGCATGCTGGGAGTTGTAGTTTTCGAACAACTGGAGGTCCGCAGAGACCTGGACTATAGAAAATATTGGGAGCTGCGTAAACATTACACTGTTTGTACTTTGCATAGAAAATGATTGTTGCGCAACCAAAGGTGATTTTACCTTTCCTGGTTTCCATGTTGGTTTTTGCATAATATTTGCATAATAAAATACATAATAAATTAAATCCTACAATAAGAAGTTATTGTTAGAGCGATACAACCGGTTAGGCGAGCTCTTTCCATATGTTCTTCTACGGCTTATGAAGATAACAGAGGAGATTTGAAGTGTACTGTGTAAATAAAAAGTGATCATCCCCCCCCCCCCCTGCTTCCAGCTTGGGGACCAAAGTAGGCGAATATGCAAATATGCGAAAATTCGTGAATATCGGCACTTCCAGAGGACTCTGATCCCTCCCTTCTCTTAGCTTGTGGGCCAATGAGAAGGATGCGTATATACCGTATTTTTCGTCCTATAGGACGCACCGGCGTATAAGACGCACCCAATTTTTACTCACCCAAATCTAAAAAAATAAAGATTTTGAACCCAATAGTGGTCTTCAACCTGCGGACCTCCAGATGTTGCAAAACTACAACTCCCAGCATGCCCGGACAGCCGTTGGCTGTCCGGGCATGCTGGGAGTTGTAGTTTTGCATCATCTGAAGGTCCGCAGATTGAAGACCACTGTATAGGAGGTAATACTCACGTGTCCCCGCCGCTCCGGACCCGTCACCGCTGCCCTGGATGTCGCTCCATCGCTGTCGCCATGTCCCTGTCGCTCCGGAACGTCTCTGCTGCCGGCCGGGTATCCTCACTCTCCGTCGCCGCCATCACGTCGTTAAGCACACCGACGCACGTATGCAATGACGAGGAAGGAGAGCGCCGGCCATACAGGGGATCCCTGAACGGAGAAGACACCGAGGAGGCAGGTAAGGTCCCCCCCGGTGTCCTGTAAGCACTAACCAGGCTATTCAGTCGGGCTGTTCGGGACCGCCGCGGTGAAATCGCGGCGGTCCCGAACAGCCCGACTGAACAGCCGGGTTAGTGTCACTTTCCCTTCAGACGCGGCGGCCAGCTTTGATCGCCGCGTCTGAAGGGTTAATACAGGGCGTCACCGCGATCGGTGATGTCCTGTATTAGCCGCGGGTCCCTGCCGTTGATGGCCGCAGGGACCGCCGCCATAGGGGTGTATTCGCCGTATAAGACGCACCGACTTTTCCCCCCCAGTTTTGGGGAAGAAAAAGTGCGTCTTATATGGAGAAAAATACGGTAGTTGTCAGAGGTTAGCAACATCCCTAGCAACCAATTGGAAAGTAGTTAGTTGAAAGATATAATTGTGCATTTAGCGAATTTCATTGCGAATTTCGCCTGAAAAAAAGTGAATGAATATGCTAAATTTGAGAATATAGGACGAATATTCATCCATATATTTGCGAAATATCACAAATTTGAATATGGCCTATGCCGCTCATCACTAGTGATAAAGGGGGAATGAAATGGCACTATACTATATTAGGATATAGAGGTAGTCACGGGCAGTCATAGGTCGGCCGTGCATTTACTGTGAGGCCATTTTCTTTTGGGTGGTGATAGCAAAGGTCTATACAAATAAAACATGTCCACCTAGCAATCTCCTGGGTGAGGTGAATATATATATATATATATATATATATATATATATATATATATATCTCCGATCCCTATGTCTGCACTACAGCCTGTTCTACAATACAGTGGTCCCTCAACATACGATGGTAATCCGTTCCAAATGGACCATCGTTTGTTGAAACCATCGTATGTTGAGGGATCCGTGCTATGTAAAGTATAGGACAGTGGTCTACAACCTGCGGACCTCCAGATGTTACAAAACTACAACACCCAGCATGCCCGGACAGCCAACGGCTGTCCGGGCATGCTGGGAGTTGTAGTTTTGCAACATCTCTAGGCCCGCAGGTTGAAGACCACTGGTAGAGGAAGTTGTACTCACCGTCCCCGCTGCTCCGGACCGTCACCGCTGCCCGGGATGTCGCCCTCCATCGCTGTCGCCGCGTCCCCGGGGTGTCCCCGACGCTCCCACAAGGCCTCTGCTTCCCGGGCATCCTCGCTCTCCGTCACCGCCATCACGTCACTACGCACGCCGCTCCTATTGGACGACGAAGAGGACGTGCTGGAGCCCTGAAGACAGGTAAGTGATTGTCAGCGGACCACACGGGGCACCGTAAACGGCTATCCGGTGGCAGCTGAAGCAGTCTGCGCTGCCGGATAGCCGTTTATGCGATGGCCCCAACATAAAAAAGCATCGTATGTTGATGCTGCCTCTGAGAGACCATCGTATGTTGAAATGATCGTATGTCGGGGCCATCGTAGGTCGGGGGGTCACTGTATGCTGCATTTCTTGTCTTTAGCAGGATCCTCATGCACAGATTTCTATCTGCCTTGTTTTCCTTACAGTGGGGGTCCCAGTGTCTTGATTTCGGTGCGGACCCCCATCATCAGTTTCACGGTCGCCATGATAAGATATTCTGTTACTTGAGGAGATCATATCTACACATTGTGGGAGATTAAAGGGGTACTCTGGTGAAAACCTTTTTTCTTTTAAATTAACTGGTGGCAGAAAGTTAAACATATTTGTAAATTACTTCTATTAAAAAATCTTAATCCTTCCTGTACTTATTAGCTGCTGAATACTACAGAGGAAATTATTTTCTTTTTGGAATGCTCACTGATGACATCACAAAGCACAGTTCTCTCTGCTGACGTTATTATAATAATAATAACGCTTTATTTATTGTTGTCCTTAGTGAGATTTGAACCCAAGTCCCCAGCTCTGCAAGGCAGCAGTGCTAACCACTGAGCAACCATGCTGCCCTTAGCATGCATCTGCTATGCACGGTTGCTAAAATGGACAGAGATGTCAGCAGAGAGCACTGTGCTCGTGATGTCATCAGTGTTCCAAAAAGAAAGGAATTTCTTCTGTAGCATTCAGCAGCTAATAAGTACAGGAAGGATTAAGATGTTTTAATAGAAGTAATTTACCAATATGTTTAACTTTCTGCCACCAGTTGATTTAAAAGAAAAAAGGTTTTCACCGGAGTACCCCTTTAACTCTGTAGAGCTAATTACGGCAAATAGTACTCAGAGACAGGAGCATGAAAGTAAAGTTCAAAAAAGATTTCTCCTCTCTTTCAATAACTAAATTATACCCTCAGGCATAAAAGGACAAAATAAATCCTGCTTGTCCAGAGCTGACTATGCAGAAAACTTCCCTGGTGGCTTACTACCAGCCACCGAACACAACAGCCGACAAATGTGTTACACAGGTTACATTTTCCCCTTTTTAAGTTGCAAACCTTGGGATTCAAACTCTCATCAGTGGTGTCGGTTCCCCACAGCCTCACTTGTATACTGAGGCTGTGGGGAACCGACACCCCTGATGAGAGTTTTAAAGCCCAGTAATGATCTGTGTTCAGCACCTGTGCTGATCTGGACTAGTCTGAAAAGCCTAATATTACAAAATATGGGTCCAATAACAGGACTTACCATTATCCCTAGCAAGCTAAGTCTCACTAGGGATTTTAACTATTTCCCGGATCCACATATGACAGGTACCTTGGGTAAATATAGTGAACTTCAATTGATTGCCTTAGAACTCATCCCGATCTAACATTACTCACACCCAGGGGTTTGCTACAATGTATCAGTGTAGGTAATCTGTCAGTAGTTAAACACATGAGCAGCACAAACCTCTGACCTTTCCTGGATGCCTATATGCTAGAGCCGTTTTTCCAACCAGTGGGCCTCAAGCTGCCCAGGCATGCTGGTACTTGTGGTTTTTCAACAGCTGGAGGTTCCCTGGTTGGGAAACACTGAACTAGAGTATAGCCGGCAGGACTCGGTGCTGTTCCCCCCTTAGGTGCTGAATTATTTCACAGTGTAGGCTTTGAACCAGGAAATAGCAAAATCAGCTCTGCTACATATGTGCAAGACTGAGGGTCCAAGGAGCTCAACATGTATGTGGTGACCCAGTACAGGAGTTGTACCCCTGTACCCTTGCTGTCCTGTGTGGCGGACTCTATTGCAGTGTCACCTGAGGGGTACTCCGGTGGAAAACTTTTTTTCTTTTTTAAATCAACTGGTGCCAGAAAGTTAAACAGATTTGTAAATTTACCTCTAGTAAAAAAAATCTTAATCCTTCCAGTACTTATTAGCTGCTGAATACTACAGAGGAAATTCTTTTCTTTTTGGAACACAGAGCTCTCTGCTGACATCATGACCACAGTGCTCTCTGCTGACATCTCTGTCCATTTTAAGAACTGACCAGAGTTGGAGAAAATCCCCATAGAAAACATATGCTGCTCTGGACAGTTCCTAAAATGGACAGAGATGTCAGCAGAGAGCACTGTGCTCGTGATGTCAGCAGAGAGCCCTGTGTTCCAAAAAGAAAAAAATGTCCTCTGTAGTGTTCAGCAGCTAATAAGTACTGGAAGGATTAAGATTTTTTAATAGATGTAATTTACAAATCTGTTTAACTTTCTGACACCAGTTGATTAAAAAAAATAATAAAGTTTTCCACCGGAGTACCCCTTTAACCCCTTCCCGACCTATGACATACCTGTACGTCATGGGTGGCAAGGCGTTCCCGACCCATGACATACAGGTACGTCATGAACATTACTGCCGCTACTCGCGGCATCCCGCAGCGCCCGGTAAGATGGTGGCTATCACTGATAGCCAGCCATCTTACCGTGCGACCACGGGGGTTTTTATCCCCCCCCCCCCCCCAGCGATCGCTGCTATCAGCTAGTCAAATCTGACTAGCTGATAGCAGCGTTTCGCTATGAAAATACTTAGCAGCGCGGTGTGTGAGTCCCGATCACGGGGATCGGGACACACACCGCTCTGCTAAGTGTCCCTGACCCGTCCCCCGGCGTCACTTACCCGTCTGAGCGGTGTCCCGAGCGGTCCCGGCGTCCTCCATGCGGTCCGGCGGCGCTGCATCCCGGAGGTGAGTTTGCAGCACCAGTGCGGCATCTTCATTGGCAGCAGTGAGATCGCCGTAAAGCGATCTCACTGCTGCCTCTGAGAGTTTCAAAACTGCAACTCCCAGCATGCCCAGACAGCCTTTGGCTTTCTGGGCATGCTGGGAGTTGTAGTTTTGCAACATCTGGAGGCCCACAGTTTGGAGACCACTGTATAATGGTCTCCAATCTGTGCTCTTCCAGATGTTGCAAAACTACAAATCTCAGCATGCTCAGTCTGTCCAGGCATGCTGGGAGTTGTAGTTCTCTAGCATCTGGAAGAGCACAGATTGGAGACCATTATACAGTGGTCTCCAAACTGTGGACCTCCAGATGTTGCAAAACTACAACTCCCAGCATGCCCAGACTGCCCAAGCATGCTGGAAGTTGTAGTTCGGCAACATCTGATCCTTCAGATATTGCCGAACTACAACTTCCAGCATGCCTGGGCAGTCTGGGCATGCTGGGAGTTGTAGTTTTGCAACAACTGGAGGCACACTAGTTGGGAAACATTGTCCGTTTCCTACCTCAGTGCCTCCAGCTGTTGCAATTGTTGCAAAACTATAACTCCCAGCATGCACTGACAGACCATGCATGCTGGGAGTTGTAGTTTTGCAACAGCTGGAGGCACACTGGTTTGGAAACACTAAGTTTGGTTGCAAAACACTTGAAAGTTTATTACTTAACTTAGTGTTTCCAAACCAGTGTTCCTCCAGCTGTTGCAAAACTACAACTCCCAGCATGCACGGACAGCCAAAGGGCATGGTCGGAGTTTGCAACAGCTGGATGTTTGCCCCCTCCCCCCAATGTGAATGTACAGGGTACACTCACATGGGCGGAGGTTTACAGTGAGTGCTGCAAGTTTGAGATGGCGCAAATTTTGCGCTGCAGCTCAAACTTCCAGCGGCAAACTTGCTGTGAACCTCTGCCCATGTGACTGTACCCTAAAAACACTACACTACACTAACACTAACCTAAAATAAAAAGTAAAAAACACTACATATACACATACCCCTACACAGCCCCCCCTCCCCCCAAAAAATGAAAAACGTCTGGTACGCTACTGTTTCCAAAACGGAGCCTCCAGCTGTTGCAAAATAATAACTCCCAGTATTGCCGGACAGCCATTGACTGTCCAGGCATGCTGGGAGTTTTGAAACAGCTGGAGGCACCCTGTTTGGGAATCATTGGCATAGAATACCCCTATGTCCACCCCTATGCAAATCTCTCATTCAGGCCTCAAATGCGCATGGCGCTCTCTCACTTTGGAGCCCTGTCGTATTTCAGGGCAACAGTTTTGGGACACATATGGGGTATCGCCGTACTCGGGAGAAATTGCCTTACAAATTATGGGGGGCTTTTTCTTCTTTAACCCCTTATGAAAAGGTGAAGTTGGGGTCTACACCAGCATGTTAGTGTAAAAAAATAAATTTTTTACACTGACATGCTGGTGTTGCCCTATACTTTTCATTTTCACAAGAGGTAAAAGGGAAAAAAGACCCCCAAAATTTGTAATGCAATTTCTCCCGAGTACGGAGATACCCCATATGTGGGCGCAAAGTGCTCTGGGGCCGCACAACAAGGCCCAGAAGGGAGAGTGCGCCATGTACATTTGAGGCGATTTGCACAGGGGTGGCTGATTGTTACAGAAGTTCTGACAAATGCAAAACAATAAATATCCATATTTGACCCCATTTTGGAAACTACACCCCTCACGGAATTTAATAAGGGGTGCAGTGAGAAGTTTCACCCCACTGGTGTATGACATATTTTTGAAACAGTGGTCTGTGAAAATTAAAAATAAAATTTTTGATTTGCACAGTCCACTGTTTCAAATATCTGTCAAACGCCAGTGGGGTGTAAATGCTCACTGCACCCCTTATTAAATTCCATGAGGGGTATAGTTTCCAAAATGGGGTCACATGTGGGGGGGGGTCCACTGTTCTGGCACCATAGGGGCTTCCTAAATGGGACATGCCCCCCAAAAACCCTTTCAGAAAAACTCACTCTCCAAAATCCCATTGTCGCTCCTTCCCTTCTGAGCCCTCTACTGCGCCCGCCGAACACTTTACATACGCATATGAGGTATTTCCTTACTCGAGAGAAATTAGGTTACAAATTTTAGGGTGAATTTTCTCCTTTTACCCCTTGTAAAAATTCAAAAATTGGGTCTACAAGAAAATGCGAGTGTAAAAAATGAAGATTTAGAATTTTCTCCTTCACTTTGCCGCTATTCCTGTGAAACACCTAAAGGGTTAAAACACTTACTGAATGTCATTTTTAATACTTTGGGGGGTGCAGTTTTTATAATGGGGTAATTTATGGGGTATTTCTAATATGAAGACCCTTAAAATCCACTTCCAACCTGAACTGGGCCCTGAAAAATTACGATTTTGAAAATCTTGAGAAAAATTGGAAAATTGCTGCGGAACTTTGAAGCCCTCTGGTGCCCTCCAAAAGTAAAAACTTGTCAATTTTTTTATGCAAACACAAAGTAGACATATTGAATATGTGAATCAATATGTAATTTATTTGGAATATCCATTTTCCTTTCAAGCAGAGACTTTCAAAGTTAGAAAAATGCTAAATTTTCAAAATTTTCATGAAATTTTTAGATTTTTTACCAAGAAAGGATACAAATATCAGTGAAATTTTACCAATAACATAAAGTAGAATATGTCACGAAAAAACTATCTTGGAATCAGAATGATAAGTAAAAGCATTCCAAAGTTATTAATGTTTAAAGTGACAGTGGTCAGATTTTCAAAAAATGCCCAGGTCATGAAGGTGAAAATGGGCTGGGTCATGAAGGGGTTAAACTGTGTTTTATAAATGGTTAATTATACCTTGTGTTCTTTATAGCAATGTTGTTGCTAAATCTTGCTAAGACCCGAGAGAGTGTCTGGTGTCCTGAGGAGACCCGAGGCCGACCACGCAGCCACCCTTCTACCAATCCAGTGCCCCACAGGTGAACGTCAAAACCTGGTAAGCTACATACGGGGTGAAGTCTGTCTAGTCAGTCAAGATCAGTCTGTATAAAGTCAGCGTGAGCCTGCAGCAAATTGTCCAAATCCACTACAAGTCCCAGCGTGACTGGGGACGTGACATCACACCACGCCCTCTCCATTCATGTCTATGGGAGGGGGTGTAACCGCTGTGAGAAGAGACGACCAATATGACTATGTCCTAAGGGGGCAGTAGTGTTGGGCGTGAATATTCGCATTTTGAATTTTTATCGCGAATATCGCAAATTCACGAATATATATTCGAAATTACGAATATTCACTTTTTTCTACATATACGCATATTCCTTCTTTTCACTTGTGAGCCAATTAGAATGATGCAAATACACTTGTCAGAGGTCATCAACAACATCCCTAGCAACCAATAGTAAAGTTGCCCAACCCCCTCACTATTTTCTTCCTCGAATAGGCGAATATGCAAATACGCAAAATTTGCGAATATAAGATGAATATTCATCTATATATTCACGAAATATTGCGAATTCGAATATGGGCAAAAGCCAGTCATACAACTGACCCCCCTGCCTGCTTGGACACACATACTAGTCCTGCTGTGTCCATGCGTCATCACCTATGTCATGGACACACTTCCTTGATTGACAGCTGTGAGCGCAGGGCTCAGAGCTGGAGGAAAAATCCTCCCACTGTCATCTTGTGTCCCGCTACTGTCAGTGAGGACAAGCTGGGAGTTGTAGTTTTGCTAATGCTAGGGGAGATGTGAGCAGACAGCATACTGAGGGAGGGGGCGGAGACCTGCACAGTGAGGCCACGCCCCCTCCCTTTGAGAGGAATTCAGACTAGTGAGCAAAATTAAAAGTGTAATAAAAAAAATAAATAAAGGTGCTAGAGACATAAAAAATAAAATGTACATGGTCAGGATTAGGTACTGAGTGATATAGTAAAAAAAATTGGCATTTCCCAGAACCATCCTCTGCAGTGCCATTGGGGCAGAAACATCCTGATTTACACATGTCAATGCAAGAAGTTGGCTTCCCGATAGTATCGCAGCTCTGCTTGCAGCGGCTTCACTACTGTCCTATTCTTTGCCTGGTGGACACGGTTTAGCGCTATAACCGATTGCAAAAAATAAATATAGAAATAAATAAAAATAATAAATAGAAGAATTGAAAATAAGTTATGATTGTTTCACATAACGTGATGGCGATCTGGGAGAGTTTTTGTTTTTTTTTGGCAAATCTGGCACATGCCCCATCTGATCCTATAGAGTGCGGGAAGAGGACACCAACCAAATTGGCTACAGATCCCTGGACAAATGTGAAGAAGCCCCAAAGGGACTCACAGCAACTTCAGTATCAGGGTCTTTAATTATAGCAAGATTGATATCGTACTATTGGCTGTGGGGGATATCTGGGGACAACCAGTATGGCAATATTAGTGGACCCATGGGGGTTGTCACCAAGCCGAATCCTGCTCTCTGTGCTTTTCAATAGGGATTCCATCAGCTTTGGGAGTCAAAAGGAAGACATAGCAGAGCTGGGGACGGCTGTGGTTTTGCCTATAAAGTGGAATTCTGGCTTTATTCATCTTATCCTCTATCCAAAGGATAGGATATAAGATGTATGATCGCATGGGTCCCGCTGCTAGGGACCCCGGCGATCTCGGTGCAGCCCCCGGGTATTCTGTGCCAAGCGCTGCGTCCGAGACGGGGATGTGATGTCACGGCCACGCCCCTAGTGACCTCATGCCCCTCCATTCATGTCTATGGGAGGGGGCGTTATGGCTGTACAGAGGTCGTGGGGGTACCCAGCGGCTGGACCCCTGCCATCATACATCCATTGGATAGGGGATAAGATGTATAAAACACAAATAACCTAAACCATATCATGCCCACTGGCGCTTTGTCAGGCCGTTAGGCCTGATGAAGCACCAGTGGGCGTGATACGGTTCCGTGGCCGGCGTCTGAGACTCCCCCCGTACCATCTACCACCTCTCCGCTATGGAAAACGACGGCTGAAGTCGGCTCTTCCTGCCTTTGGATACAGGTCAATAATGTGAGTGTTCCGTTTATTCTCTTCTCTTTTTCTTGCTACAACACCTCAGAGGAATCTGCAGTCATATGAAAGCTCCCAGCATTGTTTCTATTTAGAGGCTACTGAAGTGATTTGTATTTTGCGAAGTACTAAATTATAGTAGGTCTACTAAGCTGTTAGGTGGTTGTCTACTTATGTATGTACACAGTGACCTCACCAGCAGAATAGTGAGTACAGCTCTGCAGTATAATACAGGATATAACTCAGGATCAGTACAGGATAAGTAATGTAATGTATGTACACAGTGACCTCACCAGCAGAATAGTGAGTACAGCTCTGGGGTATAATACAGGATATAACTCAGGATCAGTACAGAATAAATAATGTAATGTATGTACACAGTGACCTCACCAGCAGAATAGTGAGTACAGCTCTGGAGTATAATACAGGATATAACTCAGGATCAGTACAGGATAAGTAATGTAATGTATGTACACAGTGACCTCCCCAGCAGAATAGTGAGTACAGCTCTGGAGTATAATACAGGATATAACTCAGGATAAGTACAGGATAAGTAATGTAATGTATGTACACAGTGACCCCACCAGCAGAATAGTGAGTACAGCTCTGGAGTATAATACAGGATATAACTCAGGATAAGTACAGGATAAGTAATGTAATGTATGTTCACATTGACTTAAAGGGCCAGCACGGCACCTAAAAGTGTTCCCCAGTCTATAATCACAGGTCATCTCATATTTAGGGCAGTCACCCTTGACCAAAGTTGCCTGAGCAATCAGGTTCCTAGCCTACTAGTGTTTCCTGCAAATGTGTGTTCAGATTCCGTTACAGTGTTTGTTTGTTTTTTCCTTTTTTCTTTTGTTTGCAGTGGAAGGGCAAGGTGGTATCTGGTAACTATAAAAGCAAGTACACTAAGCGATTGTCTGAGCTATTGATTGTGTGTCTGTATACAATAATGTGAAGTATACAAGTGAGTGTAAGTGTAAAAGTGAGAAGGACTTTAAATTCAGGGATTCAGGGTTTAATTGAAATATTTGATTCTTTTTTTATTTTATGTTAATTTTTGCAATCCCCAAATCTTGCACAATGTATGCAATCCGTGAACCGCAGTTTGTGGGTGCATATTGTTGTGGGAGTTGTGTGCGAGTTGTTAATTTGGAAACCCAGATGCTGGATCTAGCGGAGCAACTGGCAACACTGAGATGCATTGACAACTTGGAGAGGAGTCTCCTGCTCACTGAGCAAGTACTCTCTGGGGTAGAGGTGGGGGAGGATAGTGGGACGGAGGTGCAGGACAGTCAGGCAGTTAGCTGGGTTACAGTTAGAAAACGGGGTAGAGGGAAAAGTGTCAGGGAGGCTAGTCCTGATCTGGACACTCCAACAAGTTTGCCCGGTTGTCAGATGAGGGGGATACCATTTCAGAGCTAGCAGGACAGACAGGGTGATCTGTCACAAAGACTGGGATCGCCGAACAGTGTGTTATCTTCCGGGCGCTGTGAGTTCGGCGGATCGGGTTGACAGGTTGCTGGGCGGGGATGGAGAGGACCCAGCAGTCATGGTACATATTGGCACCAATGACAAAGTAAGAGGTAGGGGGAGTGTCCTTAAAAATGATTTCAGGGACTTAGGCCACAAGCTTAAGGCAAGGACCTCCAAGGTAATATTTTCTGAAATATTACCTGTACCACGAGCCGCACCAGAGAGGCAGCGGGAGATTAGGGAGGTAAACAAGTGGCTCAGAAGCTGGTGTAGGAAGGAGGGTTTGGGTTCATGGAGAACTGGGCTGACTTCGCTGTAGGATACCGGCTCTACCGTAGGGACGGGCTGCACCTCAATGGGGAGGGTGCAGCTGTGCTTGGGGAGAAGATGGCTAGAAGGGTGGAGGAGTGTTTAAACTAGGGACTGGGGGGGAGGGAACCTACGACATAGAGGGGAAGATAGTGTAGATAGAGAGGGGAGACTTATTAATGTACCTGGGGGTGGAGCGGAGGGAGGGGTTAGAATAGTTAATAGGGATAGGATCGGAGGGAGGGGTTAGAATAGTTAATAGGGATAGGATCGGAGGGAGGGGTTAGAATAGTTAATAGGGATAGGATCGGAGGGAGGGGTTAGAATAGTTAATAGGGATAGGAGCGGAGGGAGGGGTTAGAATAGTTAATAGGGATAGGAGCGGAGGAAGGGGTTAGAATAGTTAATAGGGATAGGATCGGAGGGAGGGGTTAGAATAGTTAATAGGGATAGGAGCGGAGGGAGGGGTTACAATAGTTAATAAGGATAGGATTGGAGGGAGGGGTTAGAATAGTTAATAGGGATAGGAGCGGAGGGAGGGGTTAGAATAGTTAATAAGGATAGGATTGGAGGGAGGGGTTAGAATAGTTAATAGGGATAGGAGCGGAGGGAGGGGTTAGAATAGTTAATAGGGATAGGAGCGGAGGGAGGGGTTAGAATAGTTAATAAGGATAGGATTGGAGGGAGGGGTTAGAATAGTTAATAGGGATAGGAGCGGAGGGAAGGCTTAGAATAGTTAATAGGGATAGGCTTCATAGTAAGATAAGACATACAGCATTGAATTGCATGATGACTAATGCCAGACGTCTGACCAATAAAATAGATGAACTGGAGCGGTTATGTCTGAGGAGGATTACGACATCGCGGGTATATCAGAGACTTGGTTGGACGATAGCTGTGACTGGGCGGTAACATACAGGGTTATAGTCTATTCAGGAAGGATCGGACACAACGGAAAGGGGGAGGAGTCTGTCTTTATGTGAAATCGAGTCTGAAGGCCGCACTGCGGGAGGATATACGGGAGGGAGACGATAATGTGGAGTCATTATGGGTAGAAATATATGGAGATAAAAATAAAAAAATTCTGATGGGGGTTATAAGCTATAAACCTCCAAATATAATGGAAGAGGCAGAAGATCAATTACTGAGGCAAATAAACAGCAAATCAAAACGAGGTGATAATAATAGAGACTTTAACTATCCTGATATAAACTGGAGACTGAGACCTGTGAATCTCATAAAGGAAACAGGTTTCTGGCTATAACTAAAGACAATTATCTGTCCCAAATGGTTCAGGGCCCGACCAAAGGGGGCGCCGTACTAGACTTAATATTAACCAACAGACCTGACCAGAGGGGGCGCCCTACTCGACTTAATATTAACCAACAGACCTGACCAGAGGGGGCGCCCTACTAGACTTAATATTAACAGACCTGACCAGAGGGGGCGTCGTACTAGACTTAATATTAATCAACAGACCTGACCAGAGGGGGCGCCCTACTAGACTTCATATTAACCAACAGACCTGACCAGAGGGGGCGCCCTACTAGACTTCATATTAACCAACAGACCTGACCAGAGGGGGCGCCCTACTAGACTTCATATTAACCAACAGACCTGACCAGAGGGGACGCCCTACTAGACTTCATATCAACCAACAGACCTGACCAGAGGAGGTGCCCTACTAGACTTCATATTAACCAACAGACCTGACCAGAGGGGGCGCCCTACTAGACTTCATATTAACCAACAGACCTGACCAGAGGGGGCGCCCTACTAGACTTCATATTAACCAACAGACCTGACCAGAGGGGGCGCCCTACTAGACTTCATATTAACCAACAGACCTGACCAGAGGGGGCGCCCTACTGGACTTAATATTAACCAACGAACCTGTCCAGAGGGGGCGCCCTACTAGACTTCATATTAACCAACAGACCTGACCAGAGGGGGCGCCCTACTAGACTTCATATTAACCAACAGACCTGACCAGAGGGGGCGCCCTACTAGACTTCATATTAACCAACAGACCTGACCAGAGGGGGCGCCCTACTAGACTTCATATTAACCAACAGACCTGACCAGAGGGGGCGCCCTACTAGACTTCATATTAACCAACAGACCTGACCAGAGGGGGCGCCCTACTGGACTTAATATTAACCAACAAACCTGACCAGAGGGGGCGCCCTACTAGACTTCATATTAACTAACAGACCTGACCAGAGGGGGCGCCCTACTAGACTTAATATTAACTAACAGACCTGACCAGAGGGGGCACCGTACTAGACTTAATATTAACCAACAGACCTGACCAGAGGGGGCACCCTACTAGACTTAAATATTAACCAATGTAAAAAACATTGATGTGTTGAGAAAAGTTGAGGGTATCTGTCTCGAGGATGGAATGTTATTAGTCACATGCGACGTAGAGGCCTTGTATACGTCTATTAAACATGACGACGGGATGGCTGCGGCCAAATTCTTCCTAGAGTTAAGCGACTTAAATCCTGAGACTTGCGTATTTCTGTGTGACTTACTTAACTTTGTTTTATGTCACAACTTCTTCATCTTTAAGGGGGTCTTCTATCGCCAATGCCAAGGCACGGCTATGGGGGCGGCCTGTGCGCCCTCGTATGCCAACCTATTTATGGGTAAATGGGAAAGGACAGTTTTCTCAAATGACAACACCCCATACCGGTGGGGCCGGTATATCGATGATATACTGATTATATGGCAGGGGACCACCACAGAGCTTGATGAATTTATGTGTCATTTAAATAATAACAATGTGAATATACATCTTACTTACAAGGTTAGTAATACAATGGTTGATTTTTTGGACATACAGTTATACAAGGATGAAAATGGTTACATCCAGACCGATCTGTATCGTAAAAGCACTGCAGCAAACACAGTACTCCATGCTGCCTCATCCCATCCGGTACATCTAAAAAGGAACATTCCTACAGGCCAGTTTCTGCGGGCAAGGAGACTTTGTTCCCAAGAAGACGACTTTGAGTCGCAAGCCCAGGAATTAAAGAACAGATTCTGCGAACGGGGCTATAGCAACCGCTGTGTCAATAGAGCCTATCGGAGGGCAAGGAATAGTGAAAGGGCCACTCTTCTTCACCCCCGAAGGGTAAGTGAACCTGTACCAAATGATAGCGACACAAAAGTAAGATGTATACTGGATTACAATTCTAGGAGTAGTGAGGTTATGGAAGTCCTAAAACGACACTGGCCAATCCTTCTGACGGATGGTGTGTTGGCCAACAGTTTGCCTCCTTACCCCTCTGTGACATACAGACGATCTAGGAACATCAAGGACATATTAGTCCAAAGTCTGCATTCCCCTCAGGATACATCATATATTTTTGGGAGCAGGGGTCCCAAACCGGGGTGCAAACCCTGTGGTCATTGCGTGGCCTGTTCTAATATGGACAAAGCAACGGAGTTCACTGATTCTTCCAGCCACAGATCGTATTTAATTCGCCATGCTATTGATTGCTCCACGAAAGGAGTGATCTATATGGCCAGTTGCCCCTGCAATTTACTATACATAGGGATGACTACACGCAAACTAAAAAAGCGAATGCGTGAACATGTACGTGAAATACAACAGGCAGCTCATCAGGTGGACGTATTGGGATTAAAAACTTTGCCTAGACATTTTAAGGTCAGGCACAACAGTGATGGTTCCCTTTTGAGGTTTAAGGGCATTGATTGTGTAACCCCGGGCCCACGTGGGGGTAATTGGCAGAAGATGCTGGCACAAAAAGAGACTCGCTGGATCTTCAAGCTAGATACCATGGTACCGAAAGGGCTGAATGAGACTAACAGCTATAGTCCCTTTCTATGAACTCTGGTGTTTTTCCTGCGGTTGATTCCTTCTATCCTGTTCTCAACTCGGATACTTTATGTGTATATACCTTTTATTTTAATTGTTTTTAACACTTACCTTTTTTTCTCCTTTCCGTCTCCAGATCATTGACAGATTCTTCCATTACTCCCATATGTACTACAAGTTCCATTATTGATATATACCTAGGATCTTTGGGAATTGTGTTCTTATATTTGGAAACTGGATTATCAGGGTTGGATCATGGTGATTTTCCACTGGATCTATTGTTTGGACATTCTATTAATGTAGTACCTTTTATCTCGTGGGCGCTCACTCATCAGTTGGTATATTTGGCGGTATATTATTGCTACTAGGGTTTGTTGCAATTTGGCACTCTATGCACTTTATCCGTGCATTCAAATTTTAACTATCTAACCCCCCCCCCCCCCTTTTTTCCTGTATGTTGGCATGTATTTTTTCGTTCAACATAATTCCCAATGTCACCATCACTTAATGTTGTGTACATATATGTAGTTTTTAACATTTTCTCCCACAAAAAAAGTTTACTTTAGGCACTATGTCTGCACATTTTGGTAACGTATTAAATTTCCTTTTTCTCACTTGTGTTCACTTTTCATTCACATGTGTTCACTCCTCACGCATGTTCACTTGCGATTTAGCACGTTCCACCTCATAACTTCCTCACCATTTTATTTTTTATTTCATTTTCATTTTTATTTTTATCACTATTTAATGTATGCCTTTAGTGGCTGCACCATGCAGGCTGAGAACTGGCCATTCTCACCCTGTGTCTTGCATGATTGCATTATAGCTTACTTTTATTATGTATTCATTCTTTCACATGGTTTTACATGTATACATGTAGGTGTACATATATATGTATATATGTGTATATTTTAATACATACTTGCACAGGTCATTTCACATTTCCCCGTTGTTTGGCAACCCCCCTTTTTTTACACTTCATTCACATTCATTCACACATTATTCAATTATTATCTATAATTTATTATTTTTTTATTTTTTATTTTTTTTTTTTTTCCTTCCGCCCCATACACACAATGCGTTTTGTTGTATTCCATGGTGCGACTGTCGTGGTGGGTTTTTTTTCCTACCGCTGATTGCCCGCACCGTGGATATGGCTTCTATATACATTTAACTACGCCCTGCAATATCATACTATATTGGGATGTCCGTGATGCAGGTATTATCTCTCATGACAACACTTTCGAGTACACTTACCTTTCAAACACGGGGTGACTCTGATAGGAGGCTCAGTCTACGACCACGCCCCCGGGGTGGTTACTATCTCCCCTCCCCTCCCGTAATCTGGCCGCTGAGTTACAGAGGCCTACGTGGTGCGGGGTTTCCTGTCCCTGCACCACGTGGGTTTTGTTTACATCAGCCTCCATACACGTGGAACGCCGATACCACGTGGTTATACTCATGACCATTGATTGGGGGGTTTTCTGATTGGCCTCACCATCTTAGAATTGAGTCCGCTCTTTTGTTAATTTGCAGGCTCAAACGTTGCGCCTATTAATGGATATGCGATGTGTGAGTCTGACATGAGGGTGTATCCTTAATACGCCCATCATTGGTCAGCCCTGCTGTGTTCCTCCTACTGGGCGTACCCCGGGCCCCCGCAGGTGCACGTTTCCATTAGTCTCTATAAGACTTCCGGTATACTCATATCATCTATCAGTGACGCTGTAGTCACAAGGTAAATGGCTTGGGTTATGATTGGATCGCAATGTATATTTAAGATGGGACGGACTATCACTGACCACACCCCGGAAGAAGCCTCCGTGGCGAAACGTCGGGTTTTGGCGGTGTGGTTTTGCTCCTCTGTACCACTTGGTAATTATGAAATGCACTTTGTTCTGATTTCATGTTGTTTATTTGTTGTACTGTTTGCAACATAGCAGCACCTTAATTATTCATACTTCTGTAATGCACTTTATTATCATTTATGTATTGTTATACTAATACAATACAGCCGAGTGAGCGCCCACCTCCATATTTTCAGTGTCCTGTCTGTGTCTCCTTTTATGTCTTCCATTCTTGGTGAACCATGGTGTTCATTTGCAATATGTATATTTTATGAATTTTTTTCTCAATAAAACTTTATTAATTGCTTATCTTTACACGCTGCTACTCTGTGGTTTTTTACATTTGTCTTATGCGTGGGATTCTTCACCTTATTTGGGGACCCCTGTGGTTTATTAAATATTAACCAACAGACCTGACCAGAGGGGGCGCCCTACTAGACTTAATATTAACAGACCTGACCAGAGGGGGCGCCGTACTAGACTTAATATTAATCAACAGACCTGACCTGAGGGGGCGTCCTACTAGACTTCATATTAACCAATAGACCTAACCAGAGGGGGCGCCCTACTAGACTTAATATTAACCAACAGACCTGACCAGAGAGGGCGCCCTACTAGACTTAATATTAACAGACCTGACCAGAGGGGGCGCCCTACTAGACTTCATATTAACCAACAGACCTGACCAGAGAGGGCGCCCTACTAGACTTAATATTAACAGACCTGACCAGAGGGGGTGCCCTACTAGACTTCATATTAACCAACAGACCTGACCAGAGGGGGCGCCCTACTAGACTTCATATTAACCAACACACCTGACCAGAGGGGGCGCCCTACTAGACTTAATATTAACCAACAGACCTGACCAGAGGGGGCACCCTACTAGACTTAATATTAACCAACAGACCTGACCAGAGGGGGCGCCATACTAGACTTAATATTAACTAACAGACCTGACCAGAGGGGGCACCCTACTAGACTTAATATTAACCAACAGACCTGACCAGAGGGGGCGCCCTACTAGACTTAATATTAACCAACAGACCTGACCAGAGGGGGCGCCCTACTAGACTTAATATTAACAGACCTGACCAGAGGGGGCGCCCTACTAGACTTAATATTATCCAACAGACCTGACCAGAGGGGGCGCCCTACTAGACTTCATATTAACCAACAGACCTGACCAGAGGGGGCGTCCTACTAGACTTCATATTAACCAACAGACCTCACCAGAAAGGGCGCCCTACTAGACTTCATATTAACCAACAGACCTGACCAGAGAGGGCGCCCTACTAGACTTCATATTAACCAACAGACCTGACCAGAGGGGGCGCCCTACTAGACTTCATATTAACCAACAGACCTGACCAGAGGGGGCGCCCTACTAGACTTCATATTAACCAACAGACCTGACCAGAGGGGGCGCCCTACTAGACTTCATATCAACCAACAGACCTGACCAGAGGGGGCGCCCTACTAGACTTCATATTAACCAACAGACCTGACCAGAGGGGGCGCCCTACTAGACTTCATATTAACCAACAGACCTGACCAGAGGGGGCGCCCTACTAGACTTCATATTAACCAACAGACCTGACCAGAGGGGGCGCCCTACTAGACTTCATATTAACCAACAGACCTGACAGAGTAACTAATGTGCAGGTAAAAGGACACCTAGGAAATAGTGATCATAATATAAAACATTATAACTTGTTCTTCAATAAGAGAATCTCTCAAGGGGCGAAAAAAACAATGAACTTTAGGAAGGAAAAGTCCGATCAACTCAGAGATAATAACAATATAAAATGGGATAATGTCCTCAAAATCAAGAATACTGACACTAAATGGGAGACTAAAAAATATCTTAAAGGGGTATTCCAGGCAAAAACTTTTTTTTATATATCAACTGGCTCCGGAAAGTTAAACAGATTTGTAAATTACTTCTATTAAAAAATCTTAATCCTTCCAATAGTTATTAGCTTCTGAAGTTTTCTGTCTAACTGCTCAATGATGATGTCACGTCCCGGAACTGAGCATGATGGGAAAATATCCCCATAGGAACTGCACAGCTCCCGGGACGTGAGTCATCAGAAAGCAGTTAGACAGAAAACCGCAACTCAACTTCAGAAGCTAATAACTATTGGAAGGATTAAGAATTTTTAATAGAAGTAATTTACAAATCTGTTTAACTTTCCGGAGCCAGTTGATATGTATAAAAAAAAAGTTTTGGCCTAGAATACCCCTTTAAATTCTCACTGTAAGATGTATGTACCTTATTGGAATAAAAGGGTCAGAAAAAAAAGAAAATCAATATGGATGAAGAAAAATGTTAAGGGGGCAATAAATGACAAAAATAAAGCATTTAACCCCTTAAGGACCAGGCCCATTTTGGCCTTAAGGACCAGAGCAATTTTATTTTGGCATTTTCGTTTTTTCCTCCTCGCCTTCTAAAAACCATAACTCTCTTATATTTCCATCCACAGACCCATATAAGGGCTTGTTTTTTGTGTCACCAATTGTACTTTGTAATGACATCACTTATTTTACCATTAAATGTACGGCGCAACCAAACAAATATTATTTATGTGGGAAAATTGAAAAGAAAACCGCAATTTAGAAAATTTTGGAAGGTTTTGTTTTCACGCTGTACACATTCCGGTAAAAATGAAATGTTTTCTTTATTCTGTGGGTCAATACAATTAAAATGATCCCCATGATTATATTCTTTTCTATAATTGTATCGCTTAAAAAAAATCTCAAACCATTTTAACAAAATTAGTATGGCGATACCAAATATGTGTATTAATTATTTTTTTATGCTTTTTTGGGGGTAAAATGGGGATTACTTTTCATTGGGGGAGGGGATTTTTCAAATTTTTTTACTTTTTTATTTTACATTTTTTTTCCTTTTTTTTTTTTTTTACACTTTTTATGTCTCCATAGGGGACTATTCATTGCAATCAGTTGATTGCTAATACTGTGCAGTGCTATGTATAGGACAACGCACTGATCAGTATTATCGGTGATCTTCTGCTCTGGTCTGCTCGATCTTAGACCAGAGCAGAAGACCCCGGGAGACGGCCGGAGCCAGGTGAGGGGACCTCCGGCTGTCATGCTGGATGATTGGATCCCCGCGGCTGCGCTGCGGGCGATCCGATCGTCCATTCAAACTACCGCAATGCCGCAGATGCCGTGATCTGTATTGATCACGGCATCTGAGGGGTTAATGGCGGACATCCGTGCAATCGTGGATGTCCGCCATTACCGGCGGGTCCCTGGCTGCTGACATCAGCCGGGACCTGCCGGGCATGATGAGAGCACCGCTCCGGTGCTCGCGATCATGTCGGCGCGTAAATGTACGTCATGGTGCGCTAAGTACCACGTCACCGTGACGTACATTTACGTCCATTGTCGTTAAGGGGTTAAACTACTAAAAGAGGACGGCAGTGAGGAAGCATTAAAAAGCTATAGAGAAAAATGTAAAATATGTAAAAAGCAGATAAAAGACTCATTGCCAAAGAGAGTAAAACTAACCCCAAAATGTTCTTTAACTATATAAATAGCAAAATAAGGTTAAAAATGAAAGTGTGGGCCCTTTAAAAAAATGATGAGGAAGAAATTATAAACGGGGATCAGGAAAAAACAAATATATTAAACAAATTCTTCTCCACTGTATTCATAGAGGAAAATGAAATGCCAGCTGAAATACAGCGAGATAAGGTAAACTCCCCAGTACAGGTCACCTGTCTAACCCAGGAAGAAGTACAGGTCACCTGTCTAACCCAGGAAAAAGTACAGGTCACCTGTCTAACCCAGTACAGTGCCACCTACAAAAAAATCAAAATAGACAAATCGCAAGATGGCCTTCACCCCGGTATTCTAAAGGAATTAAGTAATGTAATAGACAGACCCCTATTTTTAATATTCAGGAACTCTATAGTAACAGGGACTGTTCCCCAAGACTGGCGCATGGCAAATGCGGTGCCAATATTTAAAAAGGGGTCAAAGGTGACCCTGGGAATTATAGGCCTGTTAGTTTAACCTCCGTTGTATGTAAATTGTTTGAGGGTTTTCTAATTGATGCTATTTTGGAGTATCTTTATCTTGATAAAAATAAATCTATGACCCCATATCACATGGCTTTATGAGAGATCGGACCTGTCACCTGATCAGCTTTTATGAGGAGGTGAGCTCCAGACTGGACCAAGGGGAATCGCTGGATGTTGTATATCTGGATTTTTCCAAAGCATTTCATACGGTGCCTTATAAAAGGTTGGTGCATAAAATGAGAAGGATTGGGCTGGGGGAGAATGTGTGTAAGTGGGTAAGTAACTGGCCCAGTGATAGGAAACAGAGGGTGGTTATTAATGGAACTTATTCTGATTGGGTGACTGTTACTAGTGGGGACCACATGGGTTCGTATTGGGTCCTGTTCTATTTAATATATTTATTAATGACTTTGTAGAGGGGTTGAATAGTAAAGTAGCAATCTTTGCAGATGACACTAAACTCTGTAAAGCAGTAAACACTATAGAGTTAAATGTAATTAAATGTAAAGTATGTATTAAATGTAAGGTAATGCACATGGGGAGGAATAATCTGAGCTGGGATTACGTATTAAATGGGAGAACACTTGGGACGACTGACGGGGAAAAGGACTTAGGAGTCTTAGTTAATAGTAAATTTAGCTGAGTGTCAGGCAGCTGCTGCCAAGGCAAATAAAATCATGGGGGCATCAATAGGGGCATAGATGCCCACGACAAGGAAATAATTCTACCGCTGTACAGTACTGGGCACCAGTATACAAGAAGATACAGTGGAGCTGGAGAGGGTTCAAAGACGGGCAACCAGAGTAATACGGGGAATGGGAGGACTACAGTACCCAGAAAGATTATCAGAATTAGGGTTATTTAGTTTAGAAAAAAGACCTAATAACTATGTATAAATATATCAGGGGACAGTACAGAGATCTCTCCATGATCTATTTATACCCAGGACTGTATATATAACAAGGGGGCATCCTCTACGTCTAGAGGAAAGAAGGTTTCTACACCAGCACAGACGGGGGTTCTTTACTGTAAGAGCAGTGAGACTGTGGAATTCTCTCCCGGAGGAGGTGTCATGGTGAACTCTGTAAAAGAATATAAAAGGGGTCTGGATACATTTTTGGAGAATAATAACATTACAGGTTATTTATACTAGATTTATAGGGACAGAAGGTTGATCCAGGGATTTTTTCTGATATTTGGAGTCGGGAAGGAATTTTTACCTCTAGAATGAGGGTTTTTGCCTCCTCTGGATCAACTCAGTAGGGACTCATTAGGGTTATAGGTTGTACTTGATGTGGACTTTTTTCAACCTTATGAACTATGTTACCTGTCCTTATCTCTGCATATTATTCTTTATTCTCCTATGTCTTACCCTGGCTTGTTTTTTTTTTACCTATGAACCTCTGAGGCCTAGTACCTGTGATTGCCTGGAAATAGGTAAAGTCCACCTATGGTGTCTTATTGCGACTGGCTGATTCTTTAAGGTGGTCCTCGGGGTTGGTTCTTGGGGATGTTGCAAATAGGTCCAGTGAGGGGAAAACCTAGATGCCTCTCTAAGAGTAGAACAACTTTACTGCAGATCAGACAGATCCCAATCAGATCAATAGATCATTTACACATCAATGTCGATTGACAGAGATCAGATTGGTCAGAGATCTGTGTGTAGAGCTGCAGCCGGAGATCCTGATATTTTGTACATTAATAAAAAGTCATAAAACCAATTTTTTCCAATCATTGTATTTTTATTTTGACAATTCCTTATTTGACATAAAGGTTCCTGTCTAATGGAAGGGAGTAATTTTGGGGCAGTCCTTAGTGAGGACACATCTGTCACCCAGGTGTAGGTATCCGGGTTTACAGAAGCAGCCAAGGTAAAGCTCCTTTGTGCAGACAATTCCGATCTTAAAGCGTGACGGGCAGACGCGGCCGCAGTCGTTACCCATTGTGTACGTGGTGTTCCCTTTGCAGCATTCTTCAATTTTTACGCATTTACCAGAACCATTATCTACAGTGCCTTTCGGGCAGAAACATCCTGGTTCACACATAGCGGCACAAACCATTTTCTTTAAAATGTAATCGCAGCTCTGCGTGCAGCCGCTCCCACATTCGTTATATTCTTTGCCTGGTGGACACGGTTTAGCGCCATAACCAACTGCAAAAAAATAAATAGAAAATAAATATAGAAATAATGAAAAATAAGAATTATAAGAATTAAAAAACAGTTATGGTGGGTTCATATAATGTGATGGCGGTCGGGGAGATGTTCCCTCCAGAGAAGTTGTGCCGGCCCAAAATATATAATATACTGCCTAATATCTTTTGGGATTTTGCTTTTTGGTAAATCTGGCAAACTGTTCCGGACGCTGGAGCCGGTGCCGGAAGCTTGTGACATCATAGCCCCGCTCCCTCATGACATCACGCCCGCCCCCTCAATGCAAGTCTATGGGAGGGGGCGTGACAGCTGTCACGCCCCCTCCCATAGACTTGCATTGAGGGGGCGGGGTGTGATGTCATGAGGGGGCGGGGCTATGGCGTAACGAGCTCCTCCCAGCGCCGGCTCTAGCGTTCGGTCCGCTGAGCAGCGGAGTACCCCTTTAAAGACTGTTTGAGTAGAACAATGGGAAGAATCCCACCAGAGTAATGCACGACACTAGTTTCTCCATACAGGAGGCTGAAGCTTCCTCACCAACAAAGACTTCTGCACAAAGTAAAACCAAACACGTATATAATAAAGGTCATCAGACAATGTAAAATACGACTCTGCGACTGCAATAGCTACACCAGTGATTCTGATCACCAGTTGTCACTTTGGCGCCTGCTCTGCTATCTGAGGGACTGTGGACTCCAGGCTATGGATTAGGTAAAACCAAACACTTCTATAATAAAGGTCATCACACAATGTAAAATACAAGTAAAATACAATGAACATTTCTGTATGGGGTCCAATACTTACTGTTTGCTGCTTGGACACTTATCAGCACAAGGAGCGCACCTGCAAAATACGAGATATTCTAGTTATAAATAGAGAAACTCTGTAGAACATATACAATGAGAGGAGAGGTGAACAGGGATCTGACAAGTTAACACTATAGAATAGAGGATAGGAGGCATGTGGTGCGCCCCCTACGGACCCCTGTGTGCAGGTGCACAGCTCCACCATATATCCCATCATTCATCATCACATCTCTATTCACTTGTGTTACTTCAATCAGGAGATGAATGTGATACCCCTGAAGAAGCCATTGTGAAATGTGTGTTGGGGTGCTTCACCATGTTGGTTTCATAGCTTTATATTTACATTTGCGCAGCTTTGGGATTAACCCTGTACTGTCTTGACTATTCTGTAGGATACTCTGTAGATTAATAGTAGGGCTTAGATTGTGTTACTTAGTTCTTTTTATGGAATTTTAGATAGATTGATAAATAGATAGATATGAGATATATAGATAGGAGATAGAAAGATATGAGAGAGATAGATAGATATGAGATAGATAGATATGAGATAGATATGAGATAGATAGATATGAGATAGATAGATAGATAGATAGATAGATAGATAGATAGATAGGAGATAGAAAGATATGAGATAGATATGAGATAGATAGATATGAGATAGATAGATATGAGATAGTAGAAAGGAGAAGACTGTAGCACTCCAATAAGATGAAAAGTGAATGTGGCTTTATTCCAATTCAGACATCAAGGCAACGTTTCAGCTGCACGCAGGCAGCCTTTGTCAAGCAGTTACATAGTGCACATGGTGCGGTATATATATGGTGGAAGGACATGACGTCACAATTACATCACATCATTAGCATATCAAAACAAACAGTCAATATACGGCATATTACATCATAAACATTATATATCAAACAGTGGTAAACCACAAGTGCATATTCATGTGCACCCCTTACTTACCTCCATTACAGGTGGGCCAGAGACGTGTGCGAGTACTTGATGGACACTTCTGGCGTGGGCATCAAATAAAGGCCACCCTCAGTGACTAGGTTTTGGTGGGCAGGACTCCCCTATCCACATAGGGGTAGTCCCTTTCCTCCATTTGCATGTTGGGGATCCTTTCGGTAGGTCCACCAACTCCCTAGAGAGGGTCCAGAGTGCAGTGTCCAGTATGCATGGTTCTGCTTGTGTGGCCCTGTTTACTTATTGCTGCCTGTGCAAGGCGATATATAAAAGATTTTTTTCGCCCTTACACAGTATAACTATCTTAATGTGCACCTTCATATATGACCCCGCTGCTCTGCCATTTTCTTATTTTGCCCTTTGAGTTGCCCTCACCAACAATGGCCAGACATGTCTTCTTTGCCCTTCCTAGTTCTCTGACAGACAGCAGGTTCTCTGCGCATGCGCGTGTGATATCTACCGCGCGTGCGCGGCGTCCCCCTATGTCCGAACTGGAGTTTCTTCTGTTTTCCCTCACTCATGTGACTTGGTGCGACCGCACCATTTCCGGTTGCGTTCCAACCTCATCTTCCGGTTGCGGTCCAAGTACTTCCTTGCTGTATTGAACATCGCGTGCCACACCGCCATGTGACGGTGTGCTCGATGTACTCTTGTTACATCACGCAGGTCCCGCCCAGTGATTCCGCCTCTGTAGGTTGACTTTGTGAGTTTTTTTACCTTTCTTCACGTATATTACCACTGTACACTTGAATATGCACTTGTGGTTTACCACTGTTTGATATATAATGTTTATGATGTAATATGCCGTATATTGACTGTTTGTTTTGATATGCTAATGATGTGATGTAATCGTGACGTCATGTCCTTCCACCATATATATACCGCACCATGTGCACTATGTAACTGCTTGACAAAGGCTGCCTGCGTGCAGCTGAAACGTTGCCTTGATGTCTGAATTGGAATAAAGCCACATTCACTTTTCATCTTATTGGAGTGCTACAGTCTTCTCCTTTCTACATTGTGAAGTGTCTCCCGTGACCTGGGATTCCGGCCGTGTGCACCCACCTTCGACCTATATCTTACAGAGTGCTGCTCCTTATCCTTTGTTTAGATATGAGATAGATAGATAGATATGAGATAGATAGATAGATAGATAGATATGAGATAGATAGATAGATAGATATGAAATAGATAGATAGATAGATAGATAGATATATAGATAGGAGATATAAAGTTATGAGATAGATAGATATGAGATAGATAGATATGAGATAGATAGATATGAGATAGATAGATAGATAGATAGATAGATATGAGATAGATATGAGATAGATAGATAGATAGATAGATATGAGATAGATAGATAGATAGATATGAGATAGATAGATAGATAGATAGATAGATATGAGATAGATAGATAGATAGATAGATATGAGATAGATAGATAGATAGATATGAGATAGATAGATAGATAGATAGATAGATAGATAGATAGATAGATATGAGATAGATAGATATGATATAGATATTTAGGAGATAGATAGGAGATAGAAAGATATAAAATAGATATGAGATAGATAGATAGATAGATAGATAGATAGTAGATAGATAGATAGATAGATATATAGATAGGAGATATAAAGTTATGAGATAGATAGATATGAGATAGATAGATATGAGATAGATAGATATGAGATAGATAGATAGATAGATAGATATGAGATAGATATGAGATAGATAGATAGATAGATAGATAGATAGATAGATAGATATGAGATAGATAGATAGATAGATAGATAGATAGATAGATATGAGATAGATAGATAGATAGATAGATAGATAGATATGAGATAGATAGATAGATAGATAGATAGATAGATAGATATGAGATAGATAGATAGATAGATAGATAGATAGATAGATAGATATGAGATAGATAGATAGATAGATAGATATGAGATAGATAGATATGATATAGATATTTAGGAGATAGATAGGAGATAGAAAGATATAAAATAGATATGAGATAGATAGATAGATAGTAGATAGATAGATAGATAGATAGATAGATATATAGATAGGAGATATAAAGTTATGAGATAGATAGATATGAGATAGATAGATATGAGATAGATAGATAGATAGATAGATATGAGATAGATAGATAGACAGATAGATAGATATGAGATAGATAGATAGATAGATAGATAGATAGATAGATAGATAGATAGATATGAGATATATATGAGATAGATAGATAGATAGATATGAGATAGATAGATAGATAGACACAGTATACAGACGTATAATATTTGTTACTCACTCAGGGATGACAGCAGGATCACAGATGTTCCTCCCATGTTCAGCTTTGAGGCTGAAACTTTTTCCTGTAAATTAAAGCAAAGGAACTTCTTCAGAGATCAGTAAATCCCCCCATTTGATTTTATATTAGGTGATTAGGTGACCTCTACAGGAGAAACATGGTATTACATTCTGGCCATTCAAATAAACAGGAAACCATGTGGGGCCTCATTCACATCAGGGTTAGGAGCTCTGTTTGTCATTCTGTTAAGATTCTGCATAATAACAAACAAAACACCCAGCAGATCCCATTCACAGTCAACGGACGTGTCGGGATCTATTGGGGATCATTGTGATGCACTCTATCCAGCCCCATGTTCAGTGTCTGTAATGGAGCGCAGTAGTGCCAATGTGAACGAGGCCTTACAGAGTAGGAGATGATGTTTGTATCTTCCTGTAGCTCATGTTCCATAACATCCCAAGTGATGGAGAAAAATATTTCAATAAAGCGATTATAGAAGAGACAGGCGGCCATAGGGGCTCCAGCTTAGGACGGACTCATCCTTGTTCCCTATGGGAGATGTAATGTCAGCCGATGATGGGGAGAACCAGTCAATAGGACATGATGATCTTTTCTACTAGATGAGATCGACCAAACAAGCACTGGGCCCCTCATATGTATGTGCATGGGGGGTGACTGGACACAAAGGGAGGCCCCACTGAGATAGCAGGTTTATGGTCGTCCCTGTTATATTGGGGGGGATAATAATCTTAATAACAATAATAATAAGTAGAGGTTTTGGTACATACCTGGATGCTGCACTTCTATGGTCTTCTGGTGGTGAAGGGATCCTACACACCATCTTATATACATTGAGGTGTAGGTGTACTCAGGGTGTGACCGGTCATCTATATTTGGTTTCTATTGTTTCATCACTGTTACCACATCACATTCATTAGATAAGACGCTAATAAGAACAAAACAAATGGCAAAACACTAAATTATGTTTATAAATATTCTGGACCCGGAAGATGGAGAAACTTTATGCAAATAAGTAATAACCTGATTCCTCAGAACCACAGTGATCAGCGTAATACCGGCCGCCTCCAGCATCTTAAATCAGGATCAGACAACCCCTAGGAAATCAAGAGTCTGTATCCTGTACTGAACAATATTTACAATCAATAATAGGATAAGTAATGTAATGTATGTACACAGTGACCCCACCAGCAGAATAGTGAGTGCAGCTCTGGAGTATAATACAGCATATAAATCTAGATTTTCCTAGCTTGTGACGGAAAATATTAGTTATATGAAGACAGGAGGCGAGTATCTTATGCATTAATCTTCCTTTATTAATGCCCATAGCAGAAATTCAAAACTCTTTTAATGAATTTTTACTAAAACTTTAAAGAACCACTTAAAACTACAACTCCCAGCAGTCCATAGGGTGTATTGACCAATCCCTGGTCAGGATGCTTGGTATATAAAGGACTGCTTCCATCGTCTCCTCCTCTTTCTTGATGCGAAAGTTGTAGCCGTAACTCGAACCTGGAATCACGGTAGAACCCAAACCGATTCCATAAGACCTTGAATCACCGGCCGAAACCATGTCCCAACGGGGACACCGTAACGAGTAGGAAAATTTCCGGAACACCTCAGCCTCCGACATGTAGGGCGCCGTCTTCAGTATCCTGGGAAGAAAAGGAATACCATGACAGGGTTGGGTCGGGTGGGAAGATACTCGCCTCCTGTCTTCATATAACTAATATTTTCCGTCACAAGCTAGGAAAATCTAGATTTATATATCAGACAGGAGGCTCATATCTTATGCAAGTTCAAAGCTAGACATAAGAATGATACAAGAATGATATAAATACATGACAGACAAATTACAAAATTGACATAGATATGTGTTCCTCCGGTCTAAAATAAAAGTGACGGAAGGTGTCCTCTGAAGACCAATCCGCTGCCATCAATAGGTCTGCCAGGGAACCTCCCGCGGTGACCACTTTAGTAGCCATCGCACCTCTGGTCGAGTGGGCCCCGAACAGGGAAACGTCAATCCCTGCCATATCCATGGCAGAGCGTACCCACCGTGCTAGAGTGGCTGAAGCCACCGGTTGGTGAGGACGCACGTAAGAGATGAGGAGTTGGGAGGATTCCGAGGAACGTAGCAAAGCAGTCTGAGACTCATATGATTGAAGACAGCGGACCACGCACAAGTGTGGATGTGCGGGAAAAGAAGGATAGAAAACAGAATGAAGTCCGGTTTTTGTCCTACGTACGACAGAGAATTTAACTCCTAATGGCGAGAATTGTCGCCTGGAGATGTCTAAAGCCCGAACGTCCGATACGCGTTTGATGGAGATCAAGCATAGAAGCACCGTAAGCTTGAAGGACAGCAATTTCAGAGAAAGTGCGTCATTGTCCTCCCATGCCGAAAACATGGATAGGACTTTAGATACATCCCAGGTGGCTTGATACTTGGGGCGAGGAGGACGTTTAAATTTAACGCCTCTCAGGAGGCGACATACTAAGGGGTGTTTGCCTACTGGTAGGGAATCCACTGGGGTGTGATAAGCAGAGATTGCAGATCGGTACACATTGATAGAACTATAAGATTTCCCGGATTCAAAAGAATCCGCCAAATAGTTGGCCACTACAGACACAGGTGCCTGAACGGGATTAACTTGCCGTTGATCACACCAACGTACCCAGAGTCTCCAGGCTGATCGATATGCCGATCTAGTCCCGGGGGCCCAGGCCAAGGCAAGGAGGTCCCTAGCTGATCTTGAAAGGTCTTTATCCGTGTCTGGCACCCCGAAACCAACCATGCGAGGAGATGCAGGGTGTGGTCTGTGATCAGAGGATGAAGATCCCCTGTCGGATTGGACAGGAGATGAGGGAGCTGAGGGAGCAATCTGTGAAAATCCACAGTCATCCCCAGAAGAAGGGGAAACCATGGCTGTGTCGGCCACCAGGGAGTGATCACCACCACCAACGCCTTCAGGTTCGTTATCTGTAAAAACACCCTGAGGATCATTGAGAACGGTGGGAATGCATAGTGCGTCCCCCGGGGCCATATGTGGCGGAAGGCGTCTACCGCGTAGGCTTCTGGATCCGGCCTCCAGCTGTAAAAGCGGGGCAGTTGATGATTGAGTCGGGAGGCGAACAGGTCCATAGAGAGAGGACCCCACAGGCGGCAAATGGACTGAAAGACTAATCGGTCCAGCCGCCAATCGCTGGAATCTGTCAGGTAGCGTGAGTTCCAGTCCGCCACTATGTTGGAAATCCCCGGAATGTATTCCGCTATCGGGACAATGTTGCGGGCAAGGCAAAAATGCCAAAGCTCTCTCGCGAGGTCTGCAAGTACTCTGGACCTGGGACCTCCCAATCGATTGACATATTGGACCGCAGACATATTGTCCATGCGCAACAATACACAGCAATTGGATACTCGAGGTAGAAGGCTCCTGATGGCACAAAATGCTGCCAGAAGCTCCAGCGCATTGATGTGCAGCAGAGACTCCTCTGCGGACCATGTCCCTCCTGTTGAAGAGAGACCGCATCGAGCACCCCAACCGTGACGGCTCGCATCCGACTCCAAAATGAAGTCTGGAGTGGGATTGAAGATGGTCTTGCCGTTCCATTCGACGGCATGACGTAACCACCACCGAAGTTCCACTACGGTTTCCGGACATAGGGGAACTTCGTCCGCGTAACGGAGCCCTTGTCGCAAATGTAGTGACTTGAGCCTCTGAAGGGCCCGATAATGGAGAGGGGCGGGAAATATGGCCTGTATGGAGGCTGATAAAAGTCCGACCAGGCGTGCTAGCACACGTAACGACACTCGTCGTTTGTGTAACACGGCCCTGATTTCCTTGCGGATGGTGGTCAGCTTGGCTTTGGGTAATTTGAGGACAGCATGATCGGTGTCCACCAAGAATCCCAAAAATTCCATCTCCCGAGCTGGGACGAGAACTGACTTCTCGTGATTGATGATGAACCCTAAGTGTTGTAACAATTGAACCGTCCAGCCAGCATGTTCCTCCGCTTGAGGTTTGGAACGAGCCATGATGAGCAGGTCGTCTAGATATATAATCAATCTCACTCCCCTGCTCCTTAGGGCTGCCACCACCGGTTTCAGAAGTTTGGTGAAACACCATGGGGCGGACGAGAGACCGAAGGGTAGGCAAGTAAATTGCCACATTCTGGCCCTCCACAGGAAACATAGGAAGTGTTGGGAGGCCTGATGTACGGGAACCGTGAGATATGCGTCCTTTAGATCTACCTTCACCAACCAGTCTCCCGGTTGTAGAAGGTCTCGTAGAAGGTGGATGCCTTCCATCTTGAAATGTCGATAAACGACATGTTGATTGAGATTTCGCAAGTTTATGACGGGGCGATAACCTCCCCCTTTCTTTTTGACCAGAAAGAGGTTGCTGAGGAACCCCGGGGAAAGGGGGTCCACCTCCATCACCGCTTGTTTGGACAGAAGGTCCTGTAATTCGTTGTCTATAAGAGCAACGTTTAGTTCGGAGAACCGGATGGGGTGTGGAATTGAAGTTAAGTCTGGTAGGGAACAGAATTCTATCTGATACCCTGCCACTGTCCGGAGTATCCATGCGTCTGCAGTAATTGCTGACCATGCGTGGATAAAATGTTGCAGTCTGCCCCCTACGGGAATGGGAAAAGAACTCAGGTGTGTTGTACTCACCGGTAGTATGTCTGGAGCGGGGGTAGCCTCTTCCTCCACGTCCTCTCCAAGGACGTCCACGGGGTGGGAAGAAGGGTGAAGATTGTGCGACTGGCACAGGGTAGGGTTGTGGAGCCTGGTTGTACTGAGGAGCTGGAGCTCTGTTGTACGGCCTAGTATTGTAGTTGCGGCCGGCAGATCGGCTCCTGCTTCTGCCGGCCGTTGTGAAAACCTTAGCCGAACTCGATTTCTTAAGGGATGTTTGGGCTTTGTCAAGGCTGGTATACAGCCCGACCATCTTATTGATGTCTTTGATAAGGGTATCTCCGAAGAGAAGGCCCTCGGCAGCGGGTCCGGGTTCAGTCTCCGCTAAGTGAGAGAGTTGTGGGTCAAGTCTCATCAAGATTGATCGTCGACGTTCAGTCGCACAAGTGGTGTTTGCACACCCGAGCAAACATACCGCTCTTTGGGCCCAACCTCTAAGTTGCAGCAGATCGATCCGTTGATCGGTTGCCGCCGCCTGTTCTGATAGATTGAGAATCATGGTGACAGGACCGAAGAGGTCCAAGATTCGATCCTGGATGGTCCTGAAGGATCTCTCGATACCCTTCTTGGAATATTTTCCATGTTTAGTGAGGTATCGTAAGAGTATGGGGTCAATTTCGGGCGTCAGCACCACCTTCTTGGGGATGCATGGTCGGGGGCATTCCGCCTTTAACTTGTTGCGGTTAGCCTTATCCACCGACCTGCGAGCCCAATGTTCTATATATTGGGACACTTCAGGGGTGGGAGCCCAGTCTCCAGAGCGTGGATGGGTTATAGCCTCTGGGTCAAAGAAAGGCTCTCCACGAGAGTCTAACACGATGTCACCCTGGGGTACAGGGTTAGCGTCCTCAGGGATCGCCATATGCCCACTATCCTCAATTGCATCGTCAGACTCATTGGCATCAGCCACTTCGGATTCTGCGGAGGATTCTTCATCTGTAGAATCTACAAATGAATCCGGTTTGGTCCGTCTAGCGGATCGTTGCCCCTGCTTACGCAACTCCCCGGGGCCCAGGGGTCTATTAGAGTCTGGAGGCAAAGTGGGTCGGCAGGCCGGTTCGGGAACTGCCTGGTGCATACAATTTACTTCCCCTGCCGGGGAGTCGGATACCATGATGGTATGATTGCGTTTTTGAGACGCTTTACCCTTTTTATAGGGTGGTTCGCCACTGCATGAGGGTTTTTGAGAAGTATGTGCAGGATGCTGCGAACTTTTGGGGGGTAGGACAGAGGACATCGCTGCTTGCACTGATTTATTTATCAGATCTTGGATCTGGGCAGCAGTCAGGTAAAGGGGTGCATCCAAGGAAGGATCCTCTCCCCTGGGGGAACTAGTAGTATTGTCATCTGCCATAATGTTAATCAGTATGGGGTATGTGAATGTACCCAGGGACTGTAGCAGTTAGAATCTACAAGGGCTTTATAGAGGTAAGCTGGGGCAGTAGGGGTAATAGGGAATAAATTCCCAGTAAATACCGACAATGTACAGCAAAAACTAGTCCAGGCTCCGTCCCTCACGCCGATCTCACTGAACTGGAGATTGCGATGCAGGGAGGAGTGTTGAAAAATCGCAGAGCGGCGAAATCTCGCGAGATTACCGCTCACTGTGCACAGATAGGACGAGCTATCTGACTAAGACACGCCTACCTCCCCTCCGCGCGGAGCGAGCGCGAAAAGGAGGAAGAAGAAGAAGAAAGGTAAATAAAATGGTGCCGAAGATGGCGCTGAAGAAGAAATGAGTTGACTTGTGACAGGCGCCGCACAGGGGCGGCGTGTGCCGCTGACAGGAAAAAGAAAAACCCCGAAGTGGGGGTATAAGGGCGCAGTACTAGAAGAGTCAGAGTATAGAAATAATAGATTATATAGTCGCACATATAATGAATAGAATGTAATAGAAAATAGAATGAAAGGAATGAAAAACACAGGGCAACAGGGAGGACTGTATTATAGAATACAGACCTATACTTGAAATGCCCAGACAGTCAAACAACATTGATAATACTTATCTGAAGTTCTGCTATGAGCAGAAAGAAAGAGGAGGAGACGATGGAAGCAGTCCTTTATATACCAAGCATCCTGACCAGGGATTGGTCAATACACCCTATGGACTGCTGGGAGTTGTAGTTTTAAGTGGTTCTTTAAAGTTTTAGTAAAAATTCATTAAAAGAGTTTTGAATTTCTGCTATGGGCATTAATAAAGGAAGATTAATGCATAAGATATGAGCCTCCTGTCTGATATATAACTCAGGATCAGTACAGGATAAGTAATGTAATGTATGTACACAGTGACCCCACCAGCAGAATAGTGAGTACAGTTCTGGAGTATAATACAGCATATAACTCAGGATCAGTACAGGATAAGTAATGTAATGTATGTACACAGTGACCTCACCAGCAGAATAGTGAGTACAGCTCTGGAGTATAATACAGGATATAACTCAGGATCAGTACAGGATAAGTAATATAATGTATGTACACAGTGACCTCACCAGCAGAATAGTGAGTACAGCTCTGGAGTATAATACAGGATATAACTCAGGATCAGTACAGGATAAGTAATGTAATGTATGTACACAGTGACCTCACCAGCAGAATAGTGAGTACAGCTCTGGGGTATAATACAGGATATAACTCAGGATCAGTACAGCATAAGTAATATAATGTATGTACACAGTGACCTCACCAGCAGAATAGTGAGTACAGCTCTGGAGTATAATACAGGATATAACTCAGGATCAGTACAGGATAAGTAATGTAATGTATGTACACAGTGACCTCACCAGCAGAATAGTGAGTACAGCTCTGGAGTATAATACAGGATATAACTCAGGATCAGTACAGGATAAGTAATGTAATGTATGTACACAGTGACCTCACCAGCAGAATAGTGAGTACAGCTCTGGGGTATAATACAGAATATAACTCAGGATCAGTACAGGATAAGTAATGTAATGTGTGTACACAGTGACCTCACCAGCAGAATAGTGAGTACAGCTCTGGAGTATAATACAGGATATAACTCAGGATCAGTACAGGATAAGTAATGTAATGTATGTACACAGTGATCTCACCAGCAGAATAGTGAGTACAGCTCTGGAGTATAATACAGGATATAACTCAGGATCAGTACAGGATAAGTAATGTAATGTATGTACACAGTGACCTCACCAGCAGAATAGTGAGTACAGCTCTGGAGTATAATACAGGATATAACTCAGGATCAGTACAGGATAAGTAATGTAATGTATGTACACAGTGACCTCACCAGCAGAATAGTGAGTACAGCTCTGGGGTATAATACAGGATATAACTCATGATCAGTACAGGATAAGTAATGTAATGTATGTACACAGTGACCTCACCAGCAGAATAGTGAGTACAGCTCTGGGGTATAATACAGGATATAACTCAGGATCAGTACAGGATAAGTAATGTAATGTATGTACACAGTGATCTCACCAGCAGAATAGTGAGTACAGCTCTGGAGTATAATACAGGATATAACTCAGGATCAGTACAGGATAAGTAATGTAATGTATGTACACAGTGACCCCACCAGCAGAATAGTGAGTACAGCTCTGGGGTATAATACAGGATATAACTCAGGATCAGTACAGGATAAGTAATGTAATGTATGTACACAGTGACCTCACCTATCTATCATCACAGGTGATCTTGTATTTAGGGCAGTCACCCCATCCCACCTGAGCAATCAGGTTCCTAGTCCGCTATTATTTCCCACAGTGTTTGACCTCTCTTGATACCTGTCCTCGTTTCTGCATATCATTCTGTACTTCATTGTGTCTCCTATGTCTGATCCTGGCCTGATTTTATTTATATATAACTGTTTATTTATAGAGATTTTACAGTTTTCCAGTAACATAAAAATAACACAAAAAAAAGGAAAAAGCATCCCCTGGCCTGATTTTTACCTATGAATCTCTGCTGCCCATCCTGACCTGCTTGCCTGTCTATTGACTATAAACAAAATATTGAGACTTCATATAGTAGCAAAGCTATGTACCCGTATACACAATAGTAGTCCATCATTGTGCCCCCACACAGTAGTAAACCACCATTGTGCCTCCACACAGTAGTAGACCACCATTGTGCCCCAAACAGTAATAGACCACCATTGTGCCTCTACACAGTAGTAGTCCATCATTGTGCCCCCACACAGTAGACGACAATCATTGTGCCTCCACACAGTAGTAGACCACCATTGTGCCTCCACACAGTAGTAGACCACCATTGTGCCCCAAACAGTAATAGACCACCATTGTGCCTCTACACAGTAGTAGTCCATCATTGTGCCCCCACACAGTAGACGACAATCATTGTGCCTCCACACAGTAGTAGACCACCATTGTGCCTCCACACAGTAGTAGACCACCATTGTGCCCCAAACAGTAGTAGACCACCATTGTGCCTCTACACAGTAGTAGTCCATCATTGTGCCCCCACACAGTAGACGACAACCATTGTGCCTCCACACAGTAGTAGACCACTATTGTGCCCCCACACAGCAGCAGTCCACCATTGTGCCTCGACACTGTAGAAGTCATGCATTGTGTCTCCACACAGTAGACAACAACCATTGTGCCTCCACACAGTAGTAGTCCACCATTGTGCCCCACACAGTAGACAACAACCATTGTGCCTCCACACAGTAGTAGTCCACCATTGTGCCCCACACAGTAGTAGTCCACCATTGTGCCCCACACCGTAGTAGTCCATCATTGTGCCCCACACATTAGTAGTCCACCATTGTGCCTCCACACAGTAGTAGACCACCATTGCGCCCCCACACAGTAGTAGACCACCATTGTGCCTCCACACAGTAGTAGACCACCATTGCGCCCCCACACAATAGTAGACCACCATTGTGCCTCCACACAGTAGTAGACCACCATTGCGCCCCCACACAGTAGTAGACCACTATTGTGCCCCCACACAGCTGCAGTCCACCATTGTGCCTCGACATTGTAGAAGTCATGCATTGTGTCTCCACACAGTCGTAGACCCCATTGATCCTCGACACTGTAGAAGTCATGCATTGTGTCTCCACACAGTAGTAGACCACCATTGTGCCTCCACACTGTAGAAGTCCACCGTTGTAAGTTCACACAGAAGAAGTTAACTATTGTGTTCCCACACAATAGTAGCCCATCATTATGTCCCCACCCAGTAGAATTCCACCATTGCGTCCCCACAAAGTAGTAGTTAAGTATTGTGTCCCCACACAGGAGTTGTTCTCTATGTCCCCTGGTCGGTACGCCACCTGCTCAGCCAGTATTACTGTAGGTGTGTGCAGGTATTTAATTTGTACAAGCGGTAATTAATTTGTACCAGCGATAATGTTTCTTAGTATTTAAGCTGAAGGTGACCGAATGACAATGTTTTGTAGGTGACCTGGTGACGTTCAGGCTGATCCGCTGTCTTTCATCTATTTCCACCTCCCTGAACCACTCTATTGGCACAGACCAGTATGGAGTCAGGGTGTAACACAGCAGAGATTTTATGTAAGAGATTATTAAAATAGCTGAAAATGGAGCCTAACAGTTATACCAGTATATCCGTGCAAACGGCACACACAGCATTTATAGACATAGTATGGCAGATATATGCAGTATACTAGACAATAAAAGACATCCGCACTCACCGCTGGATACGGGACTCGATGCTCTTATCTGGAGATAGCCGGCAGTGCAGGTGTGCGTGGGCGCTCAGAGGCTCTATGGCAGACAACTACAAATGTGCCTGAAATTCTAGAGATTTCTGCTAAAAAAAAAATCCCCATTTCTGCTTAAAAATGTGCGCCTTTTGAGAAATTTGCACCCTGGGGAAGAAAGGGGGGCATGGTTTTGCATGGAGGAAGGGGGGCACACCCTCTTCACATGTGACTTTAGGGCCAATTTGCAACATCTAAAATCACAGAAATATACACCCACACTGATCGTTCTGCGGGGCTTGGAGAGGCATTAGAGGGGAGGGGTGTTCTGGGTGGCCAAAGTGGTGCAGCCACGCTCCCCCAAGTGCACCAAGTGGCACATTTGCATATTACTTTAAGATGATTTTTTCTAGACATAGGTGCAGTACTAAAATATAACAAAGATATGGTCAATTACACGGTCACTTCTGCTAAACAGTGGTGTAAGCGGATTAATGTGTGGGGAACTGGTGGAAGACTCACTTTAAAGGCTATGTTCACACAGAGGTTTATTTGCCCATTTTTGGGCCATAAAACATTTGTACATCTTTTGTTCTAGTACCTGTGGTTGCCTGGATACCAGTGAGGCCTAGTAGCTGTGGTTGTCTGGATACCAGTGAGGCCTAGTACCTGTGGTTGCCTGGATACCAGTGAGGCCTAATACCTGTGGTTGTCTGGATACCAGTGAGGCCTAGTACCTGTGGTTGCCTGGATACCAGTGAGGCCTAATACCTGTGGTTGTCTGGATACCAGTGAGGCCTAGTACCTGTGGTTGCCTGGATACCAGTGAGGCCTAGTACCTGTGGTTGTCTGGATACCAGTGAGGCCTAGCACCTGTGGTTGTCTGGATACCAGTGAGGCCTAGTACCTGTGGTTGCCTGGATACCAGTGAGGCCTAGTACCTGTGGTTGCCTGGATACCAGTGAGGCCTAGCACCTGTGGTTGTCTGGATACCAGTGAGGCCTAGCACCTGTGGTTGTCTGGATACCAGTGAGGCCTAATACCTGTGGTTGCCTGGATACCAGTGAGGCCTAGTACCTGTGGTTGTCTGGATACCAGGGAGGCCTAGTACCTGTGGTTGTCTGGATACCAATGAGGCCTAGTACTTGTGGTTGTCTGGATACCAGTGAGGCCTATTACTTGTGGTTGTCTGGATACCAGTGAAGCCTAGTACCTGTGGTTGTCTGGATACCAATAAGGCCTAGTACCTGTGGTTGTCTGGATACCAGTGAGGCCTAGTACCTGTGGTTGCCTGGATACCAGTGAGGCCTAGTACCTGTGGTTGCCTGGATACCAGTGAGGCCTAGCACCTGTGGTTGTCTGGATACCAGTGAGGCCTAGTACCTGTGGTTGCCTGGATACCAGTGAGGCCTAGTACCTGTGGTTGCCTGGATACCAGTGAGGCCTAGCACCTGTGGTTGTCTGGATACCAGTGAGGCCTAGCACCTGTGGTTGTCTGGATACCAGTGAGGCCTAATACCTGTGGTTGCCTGGATACCAGTGAGGCCTAGTACCTGTGGTTGTCTGGATACCAGGGAGGCCTAGTACCTGTGGTTGTCTGGATACCAATGAGGCCTAGTACTTGTGGTTGTCTGGATACCAGTGAGGCCTATTACTTGTGGTTGTCTGGATACCAGTGAAGCCTAGTACCTGTGGTTGTCTGGATACCAATAAGGCCTAGTACCTGTGGTTGTCTGGATACCAGTGAGGCCTAGTACCTGTGGTTGCCTGGATACCAGTGAGGCCTAGTACCTGTGGTTGCCTGGATACCAGTGAGGCCTAGCACCTGTGGTTGTCTGGATACCAGTGAGGCCTAGCACCTGTGGTTGTCTGGATACCAGTGAGGCCTAATACCTGTGGTTGCCTGGATACCAGTGAGGCCTAGTACCTGTGGTTGTCTGGATACCAGGGAGGCCTAGTACCTGTGGTTGTCTGGATACCAATAAGGCCTAGTACCTGTGGTTGTCTGGATACCAGTGAGGCCTAGTACTTGTGGTTGTCTGGATACCAGTGAGGCCTAGTAGCTGTGGTTGTCTGGATACCAGTGAGGCCTAATACCTGTGGTTGTCTGGATACCAGTGAGGCCTAGTAGCTGTGGTTGTCTGGATACCAGTGAGGCCTAATACCTGTGGTTGTCTGGATACCAGTGAGGCCTAATACCTGTGGTTGTCTGGATACCAGTGAGGCCTAATACCTGTGGTTGTCTGGATACCAGTGAGGCCTAATACCTGTGATTGTCTGGATACCAGTGAGGCCTAATACCTGTGGTTGTCTGGATACCAGTGAGGCCTAGTACTTGTGGTTGTCTGGATACCAGTGAGGCCTAGTAGCTGTGGTTGTCTGGATACCAGTGAGGCCTAGTACTTGTGGTTGTCTGGATACCAGTGAGGCCTAATACCTGTGGTTGTCTGGATACCAGTGAGGCCTAGTACCTGTGGTTGTCTGGATACCAGTGAGGCCTAGTACTTGTGGTTGTCTGGATACCAGTGAGGCCTAGTAGCTGTGGTTGTCTGGATACCAGTGAGGTCTAGTACTTGTGGTTGTCTGGATACCAGTGAGGCCTAATACCTGTGGTTGTCTGGATACCAGTGAGGCCTAGTACCTGTGGTTGTCTGGATACCAGTGAGGCCTAGTACTTGTGGTTGTCTGGATACCAGTGAGGCCTAGTACCTGTGGTTGCCTGGATACCAAAGAGGCTTTTTACCTGTGGTTGTCTGGATACCAGTGAAGCCTAGTACCTGTGGTTGCCTGAATACTAGTGAGGCCTAGTACTTGTGGTTGTCTGGATACCAGTGAGGCCTAATACCTGTGGTTGTCTGGATACCAGTGAGGCCTAGTAGCTGTGGTTGTCTGGATACCAGTGAGGCCTAGTACCTGTGGTTGTCTGGATACCAGTGAGGCCTAGTACCTGTGGTTGTCTGGATACCAGTGAGGCCTAATACCTGTGGTTGCCTGGATACCAAAGAGGCTTTTTACCTGTGGTTGCCTGAATACTAGTGAGGCCTAGTACTTGTGGTTGTCTGGATACCAGTGAGACTTAGTACCTGTAATTCCCTGGATACCAGTGAGGCCTAGTACCTGTGGTTGTCTGGATGCCAGTGAGGCCTAGTATTTGTGGTTGCCTGGAAACCAGTGAAGCTTAGTACCTGTGGTTACCTGAATACAAGTGAGGCCTAGTACTTGTGGTTACCTGGATACCAGTGAGGCCTAGTACCTGTGGTTACCTGAATACCAGTGAGGCCTAATACCTGTGGTTGTCTGGATACCAGTGAGGCCTAGTACCTGTGGTTACCTGAATACAAGTGAGGCCTAGTACTTGTGGTTACCTGGATACCAGTGAGGCCTAGTACCTGTGGTTACCTGAATACCAGTGAGGCCTAATACCTGTGGTTGTCTGGATACCAGTGAGGCCTAGTACCTGTGGTTGTCTGGATACCAGTGAGGCCTAGTACCTGTGGTTAGCCCGATTACCAGTGAGGCGTAGTACGTGTGGTTGCCTGGAGACCAGTGAGACCTAGTACCTGTAGTTGCCTGGATACCAGTTAGGCCACTCCACTCATGGTGTGGCGTTCTCCTCTCATCCCTTCCCCCCCCCCCCCATCCCCCCTCCAGGACTTCTACTATTTCTTCTCTTCTATAGAAGATCACTATGTGGTGTCCCAGTACCGGAGTGCATCCTGTCAGGTAAACATTGCTTCAGGTGCCTGCGCTAGGCCCTGCTGCTTAGGTGATGCCTTAATATTCATTGTAGTCTTTGCCTGTTCATTTATAATGTTTTGCACTGTATCTGTTAGGAGGTATGAAGCAGAGTGCCCATGTGACCCTGATTGCCCAATGGGAGGCCCCCTAGCTATGCCATATAAAGAGTAGTAGGGGGGGAAGTTATCCAGTCTTGGCCTAGTCTGAGAGCAGTATTGTCCAAGTGTCTGTGGAGTGCAGAGCTCTGTGTGAGCTGCAGTGTGGAGAGGAAACCCATGTGGGAGAACATACAAACTCCTTGCAGATGTTGTCCTTGGTGGGATTTGAACCTAGTAGGGAGGACACATGGTACGTCCACAACCCAACATCCATGATGGCTGTCCTGTGATCCTAACCAGAAGAAAAGAGGTGACCACTATGGCTACATCTTAAGGAGAGTGAAGCACACTACCATGCTTTTCTCCTCAATAATTCTGATGATTGGTGGGTGTATTAGGGCAGACTCTTCTGGTGTCTTATAGTGACTTAATATTATAGGAGATACTATGGCTGATTCTTTAGTGTCCCAGTGTCACAAAGACAAAGTTTTAATTGGTCAGGGTCTCAGAGCTTGGTAGTGTGCTTCACTCCCCAGCTGGCAGCAATCTCTGTCCTGCTTTACAAGACGGTCCCATTATAAATCTATGGGTTGATCTGTGAAGTAGGACGAGATCGCTATCAGTTGGAGAGTGAAGCACACTACCATGCTCTTCTTCCTGCTCCTTCTAATAATCAGAGGGGGGTCTATGGCAGACTCTTCTTGTGTCTTATAGTGACTGAATCTTATGGGATAAACTGTGGCTGATTCTTTAGTGTCCCAGTGTCACAGAGACATATCAAAAGTTTTGATCGGTCAGGGTCTCAGTGCTGAGTCCACCACCAATCATTAGAATGAGTGGGGAGAAGAGCATTGTAGTGCGCTTCACTCCCCAGCTGTTAACAATCTCCGTCCTGCTTCACAGATCAGCCCGTAGACCTATCATAGGGCCGTCTTGTGAAGCAGGACGAAGATAACCACAAGCTGGGGAGTGAAGTGCACTACCATGCTTTTCTCCCCGCTCATCCAAATGATCGGTGGGGGTCTAGCACTGAGACGACAACTGATCAAACCTACAGGGATGTTCTAAAGGGGCGGGGGGCAATATGGCTGGTTCTTGGGGGCTGTTGTAAATGGGTCCAGCGAGGGCCAAACTGCAACACCCGACTTTACTGCAGATGAGACAGATCCAAATCAGATCAGGTGATCACTTACACATCAATGTAGATTGGTTACAGATTTGATCCATAGTAAAAAAAATCAAAAAGAGATAAAAAATAACTTTTTCAAATTGTTTTATTTTCAGTACAATTGTTGTTGCCGATTGTCAATAAGACAAATGGGCCAGACTAATGGTGGAAAGGTTTTCTGGGGCAGTCCTTGGGATGGACACAACGGTCACCCAGGCGTCTATATCCGGTTTTACAGAAGCAGCCGGGGAAACAACTAGTGCAGTCGATGGTGGTTGGTTTGTTTGTTGGGCACACACGGCCGCAGTCGTTGCCGCATTCAGAATATATCATGTTCCCTTTGCAGCAGTCTTGCCTCTTCACGCATTTACCGCGACCATTGTCTACAGTTTTACCCTTGCAGAAACATCCTGGTTTACACATGGCCATACATATGGGCACCATGTTATCGCAGGTCGGCGGGCAGGCACTCCCACAACTGTCATATTCTTTGCCGGGTGGACAAGGTTTACCGCCATAACCAACTGCAAAAAAAAAATAGTTACGGTGGGTTCATATGGTGTAGTTTCCATACTGCGTTGATGTGTCTCCAGCTGTTGCAGAATTACAGCTCCCAGCATGCCCAGACAGCCAAAGGCTGTCTGGGCATGCCGAAAGCTGTAGTTTTGCAACAGCTGGGGGCACACTTGGGACATGCCAAAGATCTTTATCAGTCGGGGGGTGAGTGAGTGTCTATGAGAACTGGATGACCCCATAGACTTACATTATAAGTCCATCCAGGTTGACTAAGAGCAGGGAGAGAACTTTTTTTTTTTTTAATTAAGGGTAAGGTCACATGTAGCGCATCCGCAGCGTATTTAATGCTCTAGATGCACCAATGGCAGCAACAAGATCTGTGTGTCCATTCGTAGTGGCAGATTTTCCCCCACTACGAGCGGACACACAGAGCTACCCAGCCGCAGCAGAGAGCTCGCTCTTGTGGCTGCCATCAGCACATCCGCAGCACAAAATACGCTGTGGATGCGCTATGTGTGACCCTACGCTTAAAGAGGTACTCCGCCCCTAGACTATTAATCCCCCAATCAAAAGGACAGGGGATGAGATGTCTGATCACGAGGGTCCCGCCGCTGGGACCCCCGCGATCTCCCTGCAGCACCCGGCTGCGGTACCGGAGGCTTGTGACTTGTCATGGCCCTGCCCCCTCAAGCATGTCTATGGGAGGGGGCATGGCGGCCATCAAGACTTTTCCCATAAACTTGCATTGAGAAGGAGAGCATGACGTCACAAGGGGGTGTGGCCATGACGTCAGCGCTGCATCGCTAGTCATCAGACACGGAGCGAACTTTGCTCCGTGTCTGATGACTAGCGACGCGGCGCTGACCAGAAGACTGCGGTGCCGCAGGACCAATGGCGGGACCTCTGCGATTAGACATCTTATCCTTTGGATAGGGGATAAGGTGGAGTACCCCTTTAATATATATATATATATATATATATATATTATTTTATTTTTTTTACATGACAAGTAGACTTTAAAGGGGTACTCCAGAATTTATTTTTCTTCAGCCCATGATTCCCACTGATAATACCGTGTAATCTCCTTCTATAACCTCCGGGTGGCGCTTTGTCCTGTTTCCACACCCTGAATTGCTGTAGTGCAAGTCTTGTCATTTTACGACTGTCTCAGACCTCTCCCAGCATTCCATGCGGCCAGAGACAACATGTCATAAGTCACATGGTCTCCAGGGGGCGTGGCTATGCTACAGTAGTTGGGCAGATAGCATTACTTCAGTAAATCTCTCCTACCCTGTTATCCACCCCACCCATTGCAACATAGCCACGCCCCCTGGAGACCATGTGACTTGTGACATGTTGTCTCTGGCCGCATGGAATGCTGGGAAAGGTTAGAGACAGCACTTCCGGGTGTGAAAACAAGACAAAGCACCGGCCGGAGGTTAAAGAAGTATATTACATTATTAAAGTATTATAACTGGGCATGATGGGCTCAAAGGCTGAAGGGGAAAAAAAATCCTGGAGTACCCCTTTAAATTAAACTTTTATATAGTAAAGGTTATCAAATAGATATAATCCTTACCGTATGCTTCTTGGACATGTACCAGCATGAAGAGAACACCTGAAAAACAACATTCTTAGTGTAAAGTCCATAAAACATAAACAATGAGAGGGGAGGTGAAGAGGAATCTGATCAGGTAATACAATAGAATAGATCAGTGTTTCCCAAACAGGGGGCCTCCAGATGTTGCAAAACTACAACTCCCAGCATGCCTGGACAGCCGTTGGCTGTCCAGGCATGCTGGGAGTTGTAGATTTGCAACAGCTGGAGGCACGTTGGTTTAAAAACACTGGAATGGAGGATGGAAGGCATGTGGTGCGCCCCCTCCTGACCCCTGTGTGCAGGTGCACAGCTCCTCCATACATCCCATCCAACCAGATGAAGGTGATACCCCTGAAGAAGCCATGGGGAAACCTGAGTTGAGGGTTGTTGTCACTACTTTGGTTCTGGGTTTCTCTATTTCTTTACATTGATCTGTGTTTGTGGTTTTGGATGAATTTAGGATTAACCCTTTACTGCCCTGCCTGTTCTGCAAGATACTCTGTGGATAAACATTGTTATAGCTGGGCTTGCGTTGTTGCACTTCTTTTATCGGAGGATAGATAGATCTATATGAGATAGATAGATAGATAGATATGAGATAGATAGATATGAGATAGATAGATATGAGATAGATAGATATGAGATAGATAGATAGATATGAGATAGATAGATAGATAGATAGATATGAGATTCTATAGATAGATAGATATTAGATAGATAGATATGACATAGATAGAGAGATAGATATATAGATAGATATGAGATAGATAGATATGAGATAGATAGATAGATATGAGATAGATAGATATGAGATAGATAGATATGAGATAGATAGATATGAGATAGATAGATAGATAGATAGATATGAGATAGATATGAGATAGATAGATAGATAGATAGATATGAGATAGATAGATATGAGATAGATAGATATGAGATAGATAGATAGACATTAGATAGATAGATATGACATAGATAGATAGATAGATAGATAGATATGAGATAGATATGAGATAGATAGATATATAGATAGATATGAGATAGATAGATATGAGATAGATAGATAGATAGATATGAGATAGATATGAGATAGATAGATAGATAGATATGAGATAGATAGATATGAGATGGATAGATATGAGATAGATAGATATGAGATAGATATGAGATAGATAGATATGAGATAGATAGATATGAGATAGATAGATATGAGATAGATAGATATGAGATAGATAGATATGAGATAGAGATAGATATGAGATAGATAGATAGATAGATATGAGATAGATAGATATGAGATGGATAGATATGAGATAGATAGATATGAGATAGATATGAGATAGATAGATATGAGATAGATAGATATGAGATAGATAGATATGAGATAGATAGATATGAGATAGATAGATATGAGATAGAGATAGATATGAGATAGATAGATAGATAGATATGAGATAGATAGATAGATAGATAGATAGATAGATATGAGATAGATAGATAGATAGATATGAGATAGATAGATATGAGATGGATAGATATGAGATAGATAGATATGAGATAGATATGAGATAGATATGAGATAGATAGATAGATATGAGATAGATAGATAGATATGAGATAGATAGATAGATAGATATGAGATAGATAGATAGATAGATAGATAGATAGATAGATATGAGATAGATAGATATGAGATAGATAGATATGAGATAGATAGATATGAGATAGAGATAGATATGAGATAGATAGATAGATAGATAGATATGAGATAGATAGATAGATAGATAGATATGAGATAGATAGGTAGATAGATAGATATGAGATAGATAGATATGAGATAGATAGATATGAGATAGAGATAGATATGAGATAGATAGATAGATATGAGATAGATAGATAGATAGATATGAGATAGATAGATAGGTAGATAGATAGATATGAGATAGATAGATAGATAGATATGAGATAGATAGAAAGGTAGATAGATAGATATGAGATAGATAGATAGATAGATATGAGATAGATAGATAGATAGATAGATAGATATGAGATAGATAGATATGAGATAGATAGATATATATGAGATAGATAGATAGATATGAGATAGATAGATAGGTAGATAGATAGATATGAGATAGATAGATAGACACAGTATACAGACGTATAATATTTGTTACTCACTCAGGGATGACAGCAGGATCACAGATGTTCCTCCCATGTTCAGTTTTGAGGCTCAAACTATTTCTGTACAATTTATGTGAGAAAACGTCATCAGAGATCATGTAACATGATGAGTCCTCCAGAGTAGGAGACGCTCTTTACAATGACATTATATCGTAATTCTTGCTCCATGGCATTCACTTGCCTTAAAGGGATACTCCGGTGGAAAACTTTTTATTTTATTTTTATTTATTTTTTTAATCAACTGATGCCAGAAAGTTAAACAGATTTGTAAATTACTTCTATTAAAAAAAATCTTAATCCTTCCAGTACTTATTAGCTGCTGAATACTACAGAGGAAATTCTTTTCTTTTTGGAACACCACAGAGCTGTCTGCTGACATCATGACCACAGTGCTCTCTGCTGACATCTCTGTCCATTTTAGGAACCGTCCAGAGCAGCATATGTTTGGGAATTTTCTCCTACTCTGGACAGTTCTTAAAATGGACAGAGGTGTCAGCAGAGAGCACTGTGCTCATGATGTCAGAAGAGAGCTCTGTGGTGTTCCAAAAAGAAAAAAATTCCCTCTGTAGTATTAAGCAGCTAATAAGTACTGGAAGGATTAAGATTTTTTAATAGAAGTCATTTACAAATCTGTTTAACTTTCTGGCACCAGTTGATTTAAAAAAATAAAAAATAAAAAGGTTTACACCGGAGTACCCCTTTAAGAAAATGTAGGAATAGGGGATACAATGTCAGCAAACAAAGAGTGGGAGCCAATCATGGGGGAATGATGATCTTTTCTCCTAGACCAGATGGGACAAACCTTATGGTCCCGCTATGTCAATATTTCCCAACCAGGGTGCCTCCAGCTGTTGCGAAACTACAGCTCCCAGCATGCCCGGACAGCCGTTGGCTGTCCGGGCATGCTGGGAGTTGTAGTTTTGCAACAGCTGGAGGCACCCTGGTTGGGAAACATTGTTCTATGTAACATATACGTAGATTTAGCACAAACCCTTTGTACTGGGCCCCGGAGTACGTTTGCTACAAACCTGGACGTGATGCACTTGTAGGATCTTCTGGTGGTGCAGGGATTCTACGAAGGCACAATCTTATATACATTGCGGGTGTAGATATAATTATACATGTTCAGGGTGTGAACTGTCATCTATGTTTGGTTTATAATGTGTCATCATTGTTACCACATAATATACGTAAATTGTTTAGTAATAAGAAACCAGAAAAATGACATAACTTGGTTAGAAGTGTTCTTATAAGAAGCTAATAAATGGATTGCAGTTTGTCAGGTCGCCTTCATATAGTATATCATAGATATATATATATACTCCAGAGCTGCACTCACTATTCTGCTGGTGAGATCACTGTGTACATACATTACATTACTTATCCTGTACTGATCCTGATTTATATCCTGTATTATACTCCAGAGCTGTACTCACTATTCTGCTGGTGAGATCACTGTGTACATACATTACATCACTTATCCTGTACTGATCCTGAGTTATATCCTGCATTATACTCCAGAGCTGTACTCACTATTCTGCTGGTGAGGTCACTGTGTACATACATTACATTACTTATCCTGTACTGATCCTGAGTTATATCCTGTATTATACTCCAGAGCTGTACTCACTATTCTGCTGGTGAGGTCACTGTGCACATACATTACATTACTTATCCTGTACTGATCCTGAGTTATATCCTGTATTATACTCCAGAGCTGTACTCACTATTCTGCTGGTGAGGTCACTGTGTACATACATTACATTACTTATCCTGTACTGATCCTGAGTTATATCCTGTATTATACCCCAGAGCTGCACTCACTATTCTGCTGGTGAGGTCACTGTGTATATACATTACATTACTTATACTGTACTGATCCTGAGTTATATCCTGTATTATACTCCAGAGCTGTACTCACTATTCTGCTGGTGAGGTCACTGTGTACATACATTACATTACTTATCCTATACTGATCCTGAGTTATATACTGTATTATACTCCAGAGCTGTACTCACTATTCTGCTGGAGAGGTCATTGTGTACATACATTACATTACTTATCCTGTACTGATTCTGAGTTATATCCTGTATTATACCCCAGAGCTGCACTCACTATTCTGCTGGTGAGGTCACTGTGTATATACATTACATTACTTATACTGTACTGATCCTGAGTTATATCCTGTAAATCTTATATTAGAAAAATATAAATCATAACAAACAGAAAACCAGCACAATTTTGCCATAAAGGAAACAACAACATGAAATAACATAAACCCAAACTTTACATTTAAATAAAAGAGCATAAATCCTTCCTAAAAAATACTAGAACTACACCTTACATAACCAAATATCTAACAACACACTCACATGCATACTAAATTTACAATACCAAAAAAGAAACATAAAAAATAGCACTGTTTAGCTTTAACTCAAAAACACCCAAACTTGGGAAAATCACACATTACAAAAACCATAAGCACTCCCACCGCACACCATTTTTTGGTAATTTTTTTTCTTCTATTTTTTTTTTAAATAATAATACTATACCACACACATGCACACACATATCCATATCTTTACTAGATCCTAAGAAACCTAGACAAAGAAAATTCAATCTTCAACTCCCTTAGGTCCTCGAGGCAAGATGGCTGGATGATTAGCCATCATCTTACCGGGCACGACGGGATGCCACGAGGAACGGCCAGTGTCTGCATGATGGGGAAATAATGTTTGGTAGACAGTAACAGTATGGCGGCATTATTCAGTCATTGAAGGGTAGGAATATGTGATCAGGGTGTAACCGATTATTTGTCCCCTGTATAGAGGTATCATTGGTAATATTGGTCTTGGACAATACCGAATTATTATAATTTTTTTGTATCAGTATATGGCAACGTTATTTGGTCACTGTCTGGGTGTACTGTATGATAATGAGGTGGCGGTATTTTTTTAGTGGTATTATTGATAATGTTGGTATTAGTATACTGGTTTTGTTTTGTGAACAGCCCCGTCTATAGTAGTTAATCCACCGATGCATGTATATAATCTATATTTAAATGTGTATATATATATATATATATATATATATATATATATATATGTGATTTCCTAGGGAAAAGTTCAGCACTTCTGTTTTGGTGAATTGAAATTTACAACCTTGTTGCAGATCCATAATGCAAGACACCATTGCTGTCAAATATTAGAGGGGTACTCCGGCCCTAAGACATCTTATGCCCTATCCACATTTTGCCGAAGTTCCATGCAAGTCAAGTCCGTAGACTGAACAGCCACAGTCGGGATGCAATGTGAAAGCTTAAAGGGGTACTTTGCCAAAAAAAAAACATCTTATCCCCTATCCAAAGAATAGGGAATAAGATGTCTGACCGCACTATCTGCAGCTGGGGACCGCCACAATCTTGCATTCGGCGCCCACCTCTTTGAGCTGCACGCCGCGCTGCCAGCTCACAAACTGCCGGGTGCTGACCCCGACTCCACCCCTGTGTGACGTCACGCCCCGCCCCCGCTATGCAAGTCTATGGGAGGGGGCGTGACGCCCCCTCCCATAGACTTGCATAGCGAGGGCGGGGCATGATGTCACACGGGGGCAGAGTCGTAATGTCATGATACTCCGGCCCCTTGGTTGGCACCCGGCAGTTTGGTGCCGAATTCAAAATTGCGGGGGTCCCCAGCGGCCGGACCCCCGGTGTCAGGCGTCTCATCCCCTATCCTTTGGATAGGGGATAAGATGTCTTAGGGCCGGAGTACCCCTTTAAACCGCAGTATATGATAGCAATGGCCCGACTTTTCCCTTTTCGCTTTGTTCACACACACACACACACTATTTTGGCTGAAAATATAACCAAGAAAACTCTTTTTGTTCCTTTGTTCTTATGATCCGTGGGGGTCTCAGCAGCCAGACCCTCACTGTCTAAGATTAAATAAAAGCTGAGGTATACGTGCTAAAATACGGACATATTTTGCTGCTGCACATATTTTGCAGAGAGAGAGAGATGACCAGAGATATGACCCAAATTAAAAAACTGTTTTTGGACTATTGCTTTTGGTGAGACGCTATGACTTTATGGGGCCCCCAAATTCCTGATGGCGGCCCTGCTCACACAATGGTAAAGTCCCCCTTTGATCCCCATGTAGTAGTAATATCCCATTTTGTTACCCCCACATAGTAGCAGTCCACTCCCTTCTTGCACCTAGAGTTGTCAGGTGGCCGGCATTACTTCCTGGAGGCCCGTACTGGTATTTTGTTTGTACCGGTAATAAAACGTAATTATAATTAAAGGGAACCGATATAATTAATAGAATATAATCCATATAACAAGGGACGAGGTTAATATCATGTGTCCTACCTGTCGGCTTGGACGTCTGTTAATGTGGATAAAACGACTGTTAGAAATGTCACATGCAGTATGTAAATGAGGACAAGTAGTCAGGGGGGGGGGGGTGCGGCTGCAGAGCGCCCCCAGCTGTAATCATTCCTATCCAGAAGTGATCGAGCAGCCTAGGTCATGCCACTTGTTTTATAGGGTAAAACTTAGTAAAAGATCCCTTAAAAAGTGGAATTCCACTGGCCCAGCGGGCGGCGGGGTGGTGAAGTCATGTCCACGCCCCTTGTGACGTCATGTCTCATCCCCTCAATGCAAGTCTATGGGAGGGGGCGTGGTGGCCGTCATACCCCTTCCCATAGACTTTCATTGAGGGGGAGTGACGTGATGTCACGAGGGGCGTGGCAGTGACATCACGACCCCCGCTGCCCGCACTCAAAACCGTCGGGTGCTGCACAGAGATAGCGAGGGTCACATGTTCTCAGTGTGAACCTGCTTCCATCTGTGAAGAGCACAGGGCCCCAGTGGTGATTTTGCCAATCTTGGTGTTCTCTGGCAAATGCCAAACGTCCTGCCCGGTGTTGGGCTGTAAGCACAACCCCCACCTGTGGACGACGGGCCCTCATACCACCCTCATGGAGTCTTACCGTTTGAGTGGACACATGCACATTTGTGTCCTGCTGGAGGTCATTTTGCAGGGCTCTGGCAGTGCTCCTCCTGCTCCTCCTTGCACAAAGGTGGAGGTAGCGGTCCTGCTGCTGGGTTGTTGCCCTCCTACGGCCTCCTCCACGTCTCCTGATGTACTGGCCTGTCTCCTGGTAGCGCCTCCATGCTCTGGACACTACGCTGCCAGACACAGCAAACCTTCTTGCCACAGCTCGCATTGATGTGCCATCCTGGAGGAGCTGCACTACCTGAGCCACTTGTGTGGGTTGTAGACTCCGTCTCATGCTACCACTAGAGTGAAAGCACCGCCAGCATTCAAAAGTGACCAAAACATCAGCCAGGAAGCATAGGAACTGAGAAGTGGTCTGTGGTCACCACCTGCAGAACCACTCCTTTATTGGGGGGTGTCTTGCTAATTGCCTATAATTTCCACCTGTTGTCTGTTCCATGTGAAATTGATTGTCAATCAGTGTTCTTCCTGAGTGGACAGTGGGATCTCACACAAGTGTCAGTGACTTACATTACAGTAAGTGTTCCCTGTATTGTTTTGAGCAGTGTATATTGAGGTGTAGGTGTGCTCAGGGTGTGACTACTAGTCCATATTTTATCTATATTGTCACCATGCAATATATAATTACTGAATGTTGAAACATTAATTTATGTTTATAACGTTCTGAACCCGGAAGATGGGAAAATTTTATGCAAATAAGTAATAACCTGATTCCTCAGACCCACAGTGATCAGCGTAATACCGGCCGCCTCCAGCATCTTATATCAGGATCAGACAACCCCTAGGACATCTAGAGTCTGTATCCTGTACTGATCACTAGTCACAACTTGTATTATATTCCAGCTGTATTCACAATTCTGCAAGCTTCATACCTGAAAGATCTCAGCATTCTTTTGTTACTCAGAGCCCACTGAAGATCACTATGCCCCCTCCCATAGACTTGCATAGCGAGGGCGGGGCATGACGTCACACGGGGGCGGAGTCGTGACGCACAATACTCCGGCCCCGTGGTCGGTACCCGGCAGTTTGTGAGCTGGCAGCACGGCATACAGCTCAAAGAGGTGGGACCCCCGCGGTCAAACATCTTATCCCCTATCCTTTGGATAGTGGATAAGATATCTTAGGGCCGGAGTACCACTTTAACACTTTTTAATAATAATTATTCCGGATTCTGCAGCACTGTACCCTGACGTGCTTCCCTGACATCTGTAATGCGTTGTTTATTATTTTGGACCATGTTGCATCTCTGCACTCACTGAGAACAGGGATCGCCATCCAGTTGAGGATCCGTCATTTAGGGTGCATACTCAAGTAGGCAGGAAAAATGTCTGTGGGCGAGATCTTAGGGCTGCCCATATCCCTGCCCAACGTGATATCAGGATATGAGGTGTGGATATAAGGATAGGACGGAAGGGATGGATATGAGGTCAGAATATGAGGAAGATATATGAGTTCAGGAAATGAAGACTAATGAAGCATTTCGGAGGTAGAACCCAAGGCATGCCAATCTGAGGAAGGAGGGTTCTACCTCTGAAATGCGCCATTGGCCTCTTAACTTAATAAACACAATGCCTGTTGGTACTTTTAATGCCACATTCGCTTTGTATACACTTATTCAGCAATGGAACTCTGAACAGTGCCTGATGTATGGGTCGTTTTTGCTTCCTTCACTGACTCCATAGAACCGGATTGGATCTTCCACCCCTGTGACCCATTGGGCTTTGCAGTTCATTCCGACCAAAGTTATGATTGTACCCCTATCTAGGGGTGATAAGCGCTGATTATCTGCCACAAGGTGAGCGGCCAACCAATAGGCTGGTGCCATTTCACTCTCTATGCCATCTGGTGTCTTGGGTAATACACGAGGCACAGTCCCTTTCTTTTCTCTTTAATTCTAGGATATAAGGAAGGCAATTGGAAGAAGGAACTTGTCCAGCACTCAAGGTATTCAGGTAAAAACGATTTGTACTTTATTATAAATCTTCGGACAGGAATCAAAACAAAGAGTGTGACTGACGCATTTCGCACCTAGGTGCTTAATCGTAGACTGCACCTACGATTAAGCACCTAGGTGCGAAACGCGTCAGTCACACTCTTTGTTTTGATTCCTGTGCGAAGATTTATAATAAAGTACGAATCGTTTTTACCTGAATACCTTGAGTGCTGGACAAGTTCCTTCTTCCAATCGTGTACCTAGCCGGGGGCAGGACCGGCTCGTCCTTGCACAGGTGAAGCAGTGAATCACAGGGGTCGTGAGCGGTGCACATGTTTACACTTTGATGTAAGGAAGGAATATAAGGGATGGATACAGGACACAATATTAGGAATGGGTATTAGGACATGATATGAGGATGGATATGAATATGAGATATAAGGTTGAGATATAAGGACAGGGTATAAGGAATGGATATAAGGGATAGATATAAGGGATGGATATAAGGAATGGATATAAGGAATGGATATAAGGAATGGATATAAGGGATGGATATAAGGGATGGATATAAGGGATGGATATGAGGGATAGATATAAGGGATGGATATAAGGAATGGATATAAGGAATGGATATAAGGAATGGATATAAGGGATGGATATAAGGGATGGATATAAGGGATGGATATAAGGAATGGATATAAGGAATGGATATAAGGGATGGATATAAGGGATGGATATAAGGGATGGATATAAGGAATGGATATAAGGAATGGATATAAGGAATGGATATAAGGGATGGATATAAGGGATGGATATAAGGGATGGATATAAGAAATAGATATAAGGAATGGATATAAGGGACAGATATAAGGGACGGATATAAGGGATGGATATAAGGAATGGATATAAGGAATGGATATAAGGAATGGATATAAGGGATAGATATAAGGGATGGATATAAGGGATAGATATAAGGGATGGATATAAGGGATGGATATAAGGAATGGATATAAGTTATGGATATAAGGGATGGATATAAGTTATGGATATAAGGGATGGATATAAGGGATGGATATAAGTAATGGATATAAGGGATGGATATAAGGGATGGATATAAGGAATGGATATAAGTTATGGATATAAGGGATGGATATAAGTTATGGATATAAGGGATGGATATAAGTTATGGATATAAGGGATGGATATAAGGGATGGATATAAGTAATGGATATAAGGGATGGATATAAGGGATGGATATAAGGGATGGATATAAGGAATGGATATAAGGGATGGATATAAGGGATGGATATAAGGGATGGATATAAGGGATGGATATAAGGGATGGACATGAGGACAAGACGATACGTGGCAGGTGGAGACAACTTGTACCGCAGGTGGACAATAGAGAACACCACTGTAATCACTAAATTCTCATCACAAACAATATTTTTATTCATCAATAAGAATTAATAAGAACAAGATATTTGTAAATAATTGTTTTCTATTTTCAATATTAGAAAAGTGACTGCAGGATCCGACTACACAACGTTTATTTGGAGACGCAGCGGTCAGTATAGGGGCTGAACACATTGGCGCAACAGAATGAATTTATTATGCAGAAATGGATCTACGTAACTGTGTGTCGGACTCTCTTATCATTGTCCACGCCTAGGGGCGACAGTCCTGAGGGAGGACACATCTATCAGTCCCATCGGACAGACTGTGATATCCCGGCTTACAGAAGCAGCCATTATGACAATCCAGGGAACATGGCGGCTTCTGATTATTAGTCAGTCTCTTGCAGGACGCGAAGCAGTCATTGCCGCAGCCCATATACGTTCTGTTCCCGCTGCACATACAGGCTTCTTTCTCAACACAACCTCCATCGTATCCCCTCATGTAGCCATCTTTGCAAAAACATCCCCTCACACATTCATCTGTACAAAACGGAAGCAATTCAAGGGAACTTTGTGAACAGCGGCGGCCGTACTCCAGATATTCTTCATTGGGCCCACAAGATGGAGGGGAATCTGGGGAAGAAGCAAAGAAACCAAGACAGGGTAGATCAGAAAGACTCCATACATTACAGTGAAGCTTCAGGCAATGTATTATGGGAAATATATATGTGGTGTCCCAGCACCGGGGACTGTCCTGTGGGGTGCGGTTCTCCTCGGACATGCCTGCTGCATCTGTGTTGGGCCTACTGTGAAAGTGTCTGTTATGTTTATGATGTTAATGCACTTTATATATTTTCTATATGCACTGTATAATATGTTGTCCGTGTACTGTGCCTTTAAGAGAGAGAGGAGCAATGTGAACAAGGTGACCCTGCCTGCCCAATGGGAACCCCTTAATTGGTCAGTATATAGTGTAGTGGGGGGAGGTGTTGCCCCAGTTTTAGTTTCAGATGTGGAGTAGTTCCAGCCTGAGCTCAAGTGAGGAAAGGAGGAGAAGTCGTGTGTGGAGAAATCGTGACGGGAGCCTCAGAAAATATCTTCTAAGGTCATCGCCGCCATTCTGCAAGAGTTTCCCCGTACAGCGGTGAGTCAACCCCGTGCGGTGATAGTGATTGGACCTTGTCAGAACCCTAGTCTGCGTGGGAAAACTACAGTCTCTAATCTCAAGTGGGTGAAAAGCACCATAAGTCCCAGCAAGGCAACAGGCTTCCCGTAGGGTTACACTGCATCCCTTCTACTCTGCTCCGTACTGTGTGTAATACCATCTGCACCTGCTCAGTAAAAGGCAGTTAACCCAATTTCGGTGTGTTTCTTCCCATGTCTGGCCCAGGAGAAGCTGTCTCCACCTCGAACTGTGTATAGGCTAACGGTGCCCTGGCGTCACGAAGTGATATGAATTCCTTGCGCCCCCGTGTCACCACATATTATACAGATAAGCTCAGATCAGGGGTGGGATTTAAAGGGTATCTATAACTTTTACAAACGTCTAACACTTCAGAAATCTTAGACGTTCTAGAAAACTGAACACCATTTGCTCCACTTTCCAAAGACTGCAGCAGAAACTAATGGCACAAGGCTTAACTGAGAGCTTCTCTGGGGATCAGTGGGGATCTCCACATCCAGACCCCACATAACATCTACTCTCACAGGATAGGGGATAAGTGTCTGATTGCAGGGAATGGGGTCCCACCCTCTGAGAGACGTACCCCATTCCCCACGCTCTGAGAGACGTGTCTGTGTGACATCCCGCTCAGTCAATCACCAGCCGAGACCGAGTCCAGACTGAGCGGGCCATCACTCTTGCTCGTATTTGAAAATGGAGCGCTCAGGAGTATGGTAAGTCAGCATGAGAGCTGGACCCTCTACTGGAGATCGCTAGGAGTCCCAGCGGTCGGACCCCCTGCAATCAGACACTTATCATCTATCCTGTGTGGATAGGGAATGAGTTGTGTTCCCCGGAGTATCCCTTTAAAGAGGTACTCCGCCCCTAAACATCTTATCCCCATCCAAAGCATAGGGGATAAGATGTTTGATCGCGGGGGTCCCGCCACTGGGGACCCCCGTGATCTCGGCTGTGGCACCCCTGACATCTGGTGCTCCGAGCAAACTGGATGACTCACTTGCCGGATGAATGTCACGGCCACGCCCTGCTCATGACATCACAACCACGCCCCCTCAATGCAAGTAAAAGGGAGGGATGTGCCATAGACTTGCATTGAGGGGGCGTGGCCCTGACATCACGAGCGGGGCGTGGCCTTGGTGCTGCATCCGACGCTCTAAGGTGCAGCAGGGTAGGGGATAAGATAACTAGGGGCAGAGTACCCCTTTAAGGCTGGCAATACACACTCTCTGTCCCAGTGATGTCACAGGGTTCCTAATAATTACCTGAGCACTACGGCCTGATCCTTGTGCAGGACCATCAGAGCGCACATAAACTGATGGGACTGCTATTATTAACACATTAAAGGAACTTTCCAGACAAAAATTTCCAGCACAGACAAACATTGGTCCCCATTATACCCTTATATCAGTGTTTCCCAACCAGGGTGCCTCCAGCTGTTGCAAAACTACAACTCCCCGAATGCCCAGACAGCACTGTCTTATATAGTAACCGTCGTCATACAAATAAAATACAGTGAACGCGTCCTCATGGGGTCTAATACTTACTGTCTGCTGCCTGTGCAGTTATCAGTATGAGGAACAAACCTGCAAAATAAAATAAAAAACATAAAAATTCTTGGTATAAATAGTGTAAATGCCATAAATGATATAAACATAAAGGGGTCTCCATTCACCGTCTAGGCCTTAGCTATCTCCGTCAGTCACATAGACAGTGAAGAGAGGGGTGGTCATATTAGGCGCACTGCCGCCCCATTCATACAGAGGACTCATCCCTTGTGATAGCTGGGAATCGAGATCGCGTTTCGGACCTCTAAGGGTCCTTAGTCATGGCATGACTAAGGACCCTTAGAGGTCCGAAACGCGTCGACTGCTTGTCTTAATGCATTACCTGTATCTTTGATCCTACAATAAATTTCTGATCTTGCTGCACCTGGACTTTTCCTTCTTTGCCCTTGTTACGTCACAGCCTCGCCCCCTCATGACGTCACGCCCCGCCTCCTCAATGCAAGTCTATGGGAGGGGGCGTGACGGCTGTCACGCCCCCTCCCATAGACTTGCATTGAGGGGGCGGGGCGTGACATCACGAGGGGGCGAGGCTATGACGTAACAAGCTCCCGGCACCGGCTCTAGCGTTCCAAACGCTGAGCAGCGGAGTACCCCTTTAAAAAAACGATCATTTCTTTCTTCCCTTCACTGTACACAGTAAAGAAAGACACAACAGTATACAGATGTATAACATATATATATATAACTCACCCAGTGATGACTGCAGGATCACAGCCGTCCGTCCCATCTTCACTTTTTTGAGGCTTAATTTTTTAGTTTGGAAAGTCTACAATTGAAATGGTCAGAAATCTTTGTCAAGAGAAATTTCTAAATGTCTAAAGGTTTATCAGCAAATGTCTATGAGGATTTGTCTATATTTACAACTAATTTACAACAAATTTTTATCACAACCCCAATACAACCCCCCCCCCCCCCCAACTGTGGTATAACGTAAAGGTGCCCTATATGGGAGACCACTTCTCAGGTTTCAGCTGTCCCTGCAGGAGGGCTGCTCATTTCTCAAACGGTGGCCACTTCTGGAGAAATGTGGTACTACATGCTGGCCATTTAAAGGGGTGTTCCGGCCTAATACGTCTTATCCCCCTATCCAAAGGATAGGGGATAAGATGTAAGATCGCAGGGTTCCCTTCGCTGGGACCCCCGGGATTTCGGTGCAGCCTCCAGCATTCTGTGCCGGGCTCTGCCTTCGAGATTTGTGATGTCACGGCCACGCCCCCTCGTGACATCACGTCCCCTTCATTCATGTCTATGGGAGGGGGCGTGACGGCTGTCACGCCCCCTCCCATAGACATGAATGAAGGGGACATGATGTCACGAGGGGGCGTGGCCGTGATGTCACGAGGGGCGTGGCCGTGATGTCACGAGGGGGCGTGGCCGTGATATCAGCTCCTCGTATGTGGGTTAAAGGGGTACTCCCGTGGAAAACTTTTTTTCTCTCTCTCTCTCTCTCTCTCTCTCTCTCTATCTCTCTCTCTCTCTCTCTCTCTCTCTCTCTATATATATATATATATATATATATATTTTTTTTTTTTTTTTTTTTAAATCAACTGGTGCCAGAAAGTTAAACAGATTTGTAAATGACTTCTATTAAAAAATCTTAATCCTTCCAGTACTTATTAGCTGCTAAATACTAAAGAGGAAATGGATTTCTTTTTGCACCACAGTGCTCTCTGCTGACATCACGACCACAGTGCTCTCTGCTGACATCTCTGTCCATTTTAGGAACTGTCCAGAGCAGCATATGTTTGCTATGGGGATTTTCTCCTACTCTGGACAGTTCCTAAAATGGACAGAGATGTCAGCAGTGAGCACTGTGGTCATGATGTCAGCAGAGAGCTCTGTGTTCCAAAAAGAAAACCATTTCCTCTGTAGTATTCAGCCGCTAATAAGTACTGGGAGGATTAAGATTTTTTAAATAGAAGTAATTTACAAATCTGTTTAACTTTCTGGCACCAGTTGATTAAAAAAAAATAAAAAGTTTTCCACCGGAGTACCCCTTTAAGCACATTTACCATGTATTGTGCCAATATTTTCTTTTCATCTGGATAGGAGCAGAGGTTTTGGTACATACCTGGTGCTGGACGTCTATGATCTGGTGGTGCCGGATCCTCCACACCATCTTATATACATTGAGGTGTGGCTGTGCTCAGGGTGCGACCGGTCATCTATATTTGTTTGATTATTCATCCCTTCAATATCATAAATATAATAATATACCAGAAAAAGTTGTTGTTTTTTTGCTTATATAGTGTAACACAGGCTATTATTACAGCATAATGCAGAGGTTCTAGTGTATGGCTTGTTCTTACCTGTTTTAGCTGATGTGGCAGGAATGGGTTTGGCTCCATTTTGGATGAGAAGTGTTTCCCATGAATCCTCTGGCTGAGGGTATGGCATCTGATCACTGCACTGCTAGAGGTCACCCCCCGTGAACCGATAAGTGGTTTGGGGTCAGTTCACATTATGTGCAGTTTACAGCATTTCTTATTCAAAGTGCGTTTCTTAGATAAATATTACCATATGGCGAAAGGGATTTGACCTATAATCAGAGGTGTAAGATTTAACGTTTTAAGACTCTGTTCTCATGTTAAATTCGTACGGCACTTTTCACATGTTCTTAGCATGACAGAGCTGGAGGGGAGGTGTAAAACTATTATATATCTTGATCTCATAGAGATAGCAGCAGTACACAGACAGAGCTGGAGGGGAGGTGTAAAACTATTATATATCTTGATCTCATAGAGATAGCAGCAGTATACAGATAGAGCTGGAGGGGAGGTGTAAAACTATTATATATCTTGATCTCATAGAGATAGCAGCAGTATACAGATAGAGCTGGAGGGGAGGTGTAAAACTATTATATATCTTGATCTCATAGAGATAGCAGCAGTATACAGATAGAGCTGGAGGGGAGGTGTAAAACTATTATATATCTTCATCTCATAGAGATAGCAGCAGTATACAGACAGAGCTGGAGGGGAGGTGTAAAACTATTATATATCTTGATCTCATAGAGATAGCAGCAGTATACAGACAGAGCTGGAGGGGAGGTGTATAACCACTATATATCCTCATCCCATAGAGATAGCAGCAGCAGCAGTATAAAGATAGAACTGGAGGGAAGGTGTATAACTATTATATTTCCTGATCCCATAGAGATAGCAGCAGTATACAGATAGAGCTGGAGGAGGGTATAACTACTATATATCCTGATCCCATAGAGATAACAGCAGTATACAGACAGAGCTGGAGGGGAGGTGTATAACCACTATATATCCTCATCCCATAGAGATAGCAGCAGCAGCAGTATAAAGATAGAACTGGAGGGAAGGTGTATAACTATTATATTTCCTGATCCCATAGAGATAGCAGCAGTATACAGATAGAGCTGGAGGAGGGTATAACTACTATATATCCTGATCCCATAGAGATAGCAGTAGTATACAGATAGAGCTGGTGGGGAGGTGTATAACTACTATATATTCTGATCCCAAAGAGATAGCAGCAGTATACAGATAGAGCTAGAGGGGAGGTGTATAACTACTATATATTCTGATCCCAAAGAGATAGCAGCAGTATACAGATAGAGCTGGAGGGGAGGTGTATAACTACTATATATTCTGACCCCAAAGAGATAGCAGCAGTATACAGATAGAGATGGAGGGGAGGTGTAAAACTACTATATATCCTGATCCCATAGAGATAGCAGCAGTATACAGATAGAGCTGGAGGGGAGGTGTATAACGACTATATATTCTGACCCCAAAGAGACAGCCAATATACTTCTTTGTACTTTCTAAAGTTTGTGTAGGTTTTTTTATGTCAAGTTTTCATCAATAAAGAGCTGTTCCATTATCCCCTTAAAGGAGTACTCCGGGGAGCCTAAGTTATATCACCCCCCCCCCCCCCCCCCCGATAGACTTGCATTGAGGGGGCGGGGGGTAACACCATGAGAGGGCGGGACTATGACATCACGAGTTCCCGGCGCCGCCACAGCTTTTGGAACAGTTTGTTCCGAACGCTGAGCAGCGGAGTACCCCTTTAAGTTATAATTTTTATAAAGTAGTAAAATAAAACAAAACAAAATCTAAATCGGGTATCGTTGCAATCGTATAGCCCTATGGAATAAATATGTGTCATTTTTACCGAAAAAAAGCAATGCGTAGAAATAGAATCCCCCAAAAATAGTTTTTTATTGTTCATCACAGATAATTTGTTTCGCTGTAGATTTTGTGGTAACATAATTGATGTCATTATAAAGTACAATTGATGGTGCAAAAAACAAATCTTCATATGGGTCTGTAGGGGGTAATGGAAGGAGTTACGGCTATTAGAAGGCGAGGAGGTGTCCTCCAGGGGTTAATAATCACTGACTGAATATATGTGAAGCCATTTATTCACAGTTATTTCTGGATCTGAATTCATCATTTACACATCCTTCCTCTTCCCCCCATTAGAGAATTCTGGAAAGTTTCTACATGAGTCTATTACAGCTAGTGGGTCACCAACAAAATGGCGGCGCCTTTGTGCAACACTAGAGCGTGGATTTCTCTATCCGGGTCAGGGGTTACCGGAAGTGGTTGGATTTGATTGGTTTATCGGGAATCGTCCAATGAGACGCGTGTGGGCGGGGCCTTCGGTGTCTGTAGAGAACCCGGTGTGATCGTGGTGGCCGTGGAGATGGCGAGTCTGTGGATGGGAGATGTGAGTGACCGGAGGGAACTACAACTCCCAGCATGGCCTCGCTGGGGATTGTACTTTCAGGGCAGATAGATACTGGGAGTAATAACACAATTGCTGCAGAATATGACGTATGGCATGCTGGGAGTTGTAGTATATTAGCTGGAGAACATGATTCAGGACATGCTGGGAGTTGTAGTATATTTGGAGAACATGATTCAGGACATGCTGGGAGTTGTAGTATATCAGCTGGAGCACATGATTCAGGACATGCTGGGAGTTGTAGTATATTTGGAGAACATGATTCAGGACATGCTGGGAGTTGTAGTATATCAGTTGGAGAACATGATTCAGGACATGCTGGGAGTTGTAGTATATCTGGAGCACATGATTCAGGACATGCTGGGAGTTGTAGTATATTAGCTGGAGCACATGATTCAGGACATGCTGGGAGTTGTAGTATATTAGCTGGAGCACATGATTCAGGACATGCTGGGAGTTGTAGTATATCAGCTGGAGAACATGATTCAGGACATGCTGGGAGTTGTAGTATATCAGCTGGAGCACATGATTCAGGACATGCTGGGAGTTGTAGTATATCTGGAGCACATGATTCAGGACATGCTGGGAGTTGTAGTATATCTGGAGCACATGATTCAGGACATGCTGGGAGTTGTAGTATATCAGGCTGAGAACATGATTCAGGACATGCTGGGAGTTATAGTATATTAGCTGGAGAACATGATTCAGGACATGCTGGGAGTTGTAGTATATCAGCCGGAGCACATGATTCAGGACATGCTGGGAGTTGTAGTATATTTGGAGAACATGATTCAGGACATGCTGGGAGTTGTAGTATATCAGTTGGAGAACATGATTCAGGACATGCTGGGAGTTGTAGTATATCTGGAGCACATGATTCAGGACATGCTGGGAGTTGTAGTATATCTGGAGCACATGATTCAGGACATGCTGGGAGTTGTAGTATATTAGCTGGAGCACATGATTCAGGACATGCTGGGAGTTGTAGTATATTAGCTGGAGCACATGATTCAGGACATGCTGGGAGTTGTAGTATATTTGGAGAACATGATTCAGGACATGCTGGGAGTTGTAGTATATCAGCTGGAGCACATGATTCAGGACATGCTGGGAGTTGTAGTATATTTGGAGAACATGATTCAGGACATGCTGGGAGTTGTAGTATATCAGTTGGAGAACATGATTCAGGACATGCTGGGAGTTGTAGTATATCTGGAGCACATGATTCAGGACATGCTGGGAGTTGTAGTATATTAGCTGGAGCACATGATTCAGGACATGCTGGGAGTTGTAGTATATTAGCTGGAGCACATGATTCAGGACATGCTGGGAGTTGTAGTATATCAGCTGGAGCACATGATTCAGGACATGCTGGGAGTTGTAGTATATTAGCTGGAGCACATGATTCAGGACATGCTGGGAGTTGTAGTATATCAGCTGGAGAACATGATTCAGGACATGCTGGGAGTTGTAGTATATCAGCTGGAGCACATGATTCAGGACATGCTGGGAGTTGTAGTATATCTGGAGCACATGATTCAGGACATGCTGGGAGTTGTAGTATATTAGCTGGAGAACATGATTCAGGACATGCTGGGAGTTGTAGTATATCAGCCGGAGCACATGATTCAGGACATGCTGGGAGTTGTAGTATATTAGCTGGAGAACATGATTCAGGACATGCTGGGAGTTGTAGTATATCTGGAGCACATGATTCAGGACATGCTGGGAGTTGTAGTATATCTGGAGCACATGATTCAGGACATGCTGGGAGTTGTAGTATATCAGCCGGAGCACATGATTCAGGACATGCTGGGAGTTGTAGTATATCAGGCTGAGCACATGATTCAGGACATGCTGGGAGTTGTAGTATATCTGGAGCACATGATTCAGGACATGCTGGGAGTTGTAGTATATCTGGAGCACATGATTCAGGACATGCTGGGAGTTGTAGTATATTAGCTGGAGAACATGATTCAGGACATGCTGGGAGTTGTAGTATATCAGCCGGAGCACATGATTCAGGACATGCTGGGCGTTGTAGTATATCAGCTGGAGCACATGATTCAGGACATGCTGGGAGTTGTAGTATATTAGGCTGAGCACATGATTCAGGACATGCTGGGAGTTGTAGTATATTAGCTGGAGAACATGATTCAGGACATGCTGGGAGTTGTAGTATATTAGCTGGAGAACATGATTCAGGACATGCTGGGAGTTGTAGTATATCTGGAGCACATGATTCAGGACATGCTGGGAGTTGTAGTATATCAGCCGGAGCACATGATTCAGGACATGCTGGGAGTTGTAGTATATCAGGCTGAGCACATGATTCAGGACATGCTGGGAGTTGTAGTATATTTGGAGAACATGATTCAGGACATGCTGGGAGTTGTAGTATATCAGCTGGAGCACATGATTCAGGACATGCTGGGAGTTGTAGTATATCAGGCTGAGCACATGATTCAGGACATGCTGGGAGTTGTAGTATATTAGCTGGAGAACATGATTCAGGACATGCTGGGAGTTGTAGTATATTTGGAGAACATGATTCAGGACATGCTGGGAGTTGTAGTATATTTGGAGAACATGATTCAGGACATGCTGGGAGTTGTAGTATATTAGCTGGAGAACATGATTCAGGACATGCTGGGAGTTGTAGTATATCAGGCTGAGCACATGATTCAGGACATGCTGGGAGTTGTAGTATATTTGGAGAACATGATTCAGGACATGCTGGGAGTTGTAGTATATTAGCTGGAGAACATGATTCAGGACATGCTGGGAGTTGTAGTATATTAGCTGGAGAACATGATTCAGGACATGCTGGGAGTTGTAGTATATCAGGCTGAGCACATGATTCAGGACATGCTGGGAGTTGTAGTATATCAGCTGGAGCACATGATTCAGGACATGCTGGGAGTTGTAGTATATCAGGCTGAGCACATGATTCAGGACATGCTGGGAGTTGTAGTATATCAGCCGGAGCACATGATTCAGGACATGCTGGGAGTTGTAGTATATCAGCTGGAGCACATGATTCAGGACATGCTGGGAGTTGTAGTATATCTGGAGCACATGATTCAGGACATGCTGGGAGTTGTAGTATATTAGCTGGAGAACATGATTCAGGACATGCTGGGAGTTGTAGTATATTAGCTGGAGCACATGATTCAGGACATGCTGGGAGTTGTAGTATATTAGGCTGAGCACATGATTCAGGACATGCTGGGAGTTGTAGTATATTAGCTGGAGAACATGATTCAGGACATGCTGGGAGTTGTAGTATATTAGCTGGAGAACATGATTCAGGACATGCTGGGAGTTGTAGTATATCTGGAGCACATGATTCAGGACATGCTGGGAGTTGTAGTATATCAGCCGGAGCACATGATTCAGGACATGCTGGGAGTTGTAGTATATCAGGCTGAGCACATGATTCAGGACATGCTGGGAGTTGTAGTATATTTGGAGAACATGATTCAGGACATGCTGGGAGTTGTAGTATATCAGCTGGAGCACATGATTCAGGACATGCTGGGAGTTGTAGTATATCAGGCTGAGCACATGATTCAGGACATGCTGGGAGTTGTAGTATATTAGCTGGAGAACATGATTCAGGACATGCTGGGAGTTGTAGTATATTTGGAGAACATGATTCAGGACATGCTGGGAGTTGTAGTATATTTGGAGAACATGATTCAGGACATGCTGGGAGTTGTAGTATATTAGCTGGAGAACATGATTCAGGACATGCTGGGAGTTGTAGTATATCAGGCTGAGCACATGATTCAGGACATGCTGGGAGTTGTAGTATATTTGGAGAACATGATTCAGGACATGCTGGGAGTTGTAGTATATTAGCTGGAGAACATGATTCAGGACATGCTGGGAGTTGTAGTATATTAGCTGGAGAACATGATTCAGGACATGCTGGGAGTTGTAGTATATCAGGCTGAGCACATGATTCAGGACATGCTGGGAGTTGTAGTATATCAGCTGGAGCACATGATTCAGGACATGCTGGGAGTTGTAGTATATCAGGCTGAGCACATGATTCAGGACATGCTGGGAGTTGTAGTATATCAGCCGGAGCACATGATTCAGGACATGCTGGGAGTTGTAGTATATCAGCTGGAGCACATGATTCAGGACATGCTGGGAGTTGTAGTATATCTGGAGCACATGATTCAGGACATGCTGGGAGTTGTAGTATATTAGCTGGAGAACATGATTCAGGACATGCTGGGAGTTGTAGTATATTAGCTGGAGAACATGATTCAGGACATGCTGGGAGTTGTAGTATATCAGGCTGAGCACATGATTCAGGACATGCTGGGAGTTGTAGTATATTAGCTGGAGAACATGATTCAGGACATGCTGGGAGTTGTAGTATATCAGGCTGAGCACATGATTCAGGACATGCTGGGAGTTGTAGTATATCTGGAGCACATGATTCAGGACATGCTGGGAGTTGTAGTATATTAGCTGGAGAACATGATTCAGGACATGCTGGGAGTTGTAGTATATCAGGCTGAGCACATGATTCAGGACATGCTGGGAGTTGTAGTATATTAGCTGGAGAACATGATTCAGGACATGCTGGGAGTTGTAGTATATTTGGAGCAGATGATTCAGGACATGCTGGGAGTTGTAGTATATCAGTTGGAGAACATGATTCAGGACATGCTGGGAGTTGTAGTATATCTGGAGCACATGATTCAGGACATGCTGGGAGTTGTAGTATATTAGCTGGAGCACATGATTCAGGACATGCTGGGAGTTGTAGTATATTAGCTGGAGAACATGATTCAGGACATGCTGGGAGTTGTAGTATATTAGCTGGAGCACATGATTCAGGACATGCTGGGAGTTGTAGTATATTAGCTGGAGAACATGATTCAGGACATGCTGGGAGTTGTAGTATATTAGCTGGAGAACATGATTCAGGACATGCTGGGTGTTGTAGTATATCAGGCTGAGCATATGATTCAGGACATGCTGGGAGTTGTAGTATATTAGCTGGAGCACATGATTCAGGACATGCTGGGAGTTGTAGTATATCAGCTGGAGAACATGATTCAGGACATGCTGGGAGTTGTAGTATATCTGGAGCACATGATTCAGGACATGCTGGGAGTTGTAGTATATCAGCCGGAGCACATGATTCAGGACATGCTGGGAGTTGTAGTGTCACAAAGTAGACGTAGAACATGCTGAGAGTAGTATTAGATGGAGAGGTTCAGTGCATGCTGGGAGTTGTAGTGTAATAGAGAGTAGGCGCCGTTCAGTCTGTTCCGGTCCCTCGGGTCACATGATTTCCCGGTCTGTAATAACCCGACTCTTCTCTCTGACAGATCGATGAGAACATGAACGAGGCCTTCATCACACAGGCCTTCCAGGCCATGGGGGAGACCGTCCTCAGCATCAAGATCATCCGCAACCGCTTCACCGGGTGAGATCATGTGACGCGCGCCTGTAATCTACATCCCCTGCCGTTTAGTGTGTCTCCATGGTTACCGACTATAAACAGTATAAGAGGTGGTGAATGTAACAGAATGTGACTACGGGATCAGACGGCTTTGTAGTCTGTAACCATGGAGACATATAATCTGCATAGTCGCTGCGTACACCAAACGGTAGAAGGTTTATAATAGAGACTGTTCCGTTTCAGACCATCTTCTGATGGATCATGTGACCTTGAGTTTCGTTCCTCTGTTCCAGCGCACTTTCCGGTTACTGTTTCGTAGAATTTCCCAGCCAAGCGTCGGCCTCCAGGTGCCTGACGAACGTAAACGGAAAACTGGTGCCCGGCGCCAACCCGGTGAGTGCGAGCCGCGGCTGGATCAGAGGTTTAGTACAGTCCATCAGTTTTACCTGGGGCAGCTCATGATCACTTAAAGGGGTACTCCACTGGAACGCATTTTTTTTTTTTTTTATCAACTGGTGCAAGAAAATTAAACAGATTTGTAAATTACTTCTATTAAAAATTCTTAATCCTTCCAGTACTTATTAGCTGCTGTATTCTCCAGAGGAAGTTGTGTAGTTCTTTCCAGTCTGACCACAGTGCTCTCTGCTGACACCTCTGTCCATGTCAGGAACTGTCCAGAGTAGGGGCAAATCCCCATAGCAAACCTCTCCTGCTCTGGACAGTTCCTGACATGGACAGAGGTGTCAGCAGAGAGCACTGTGGTCAGACAGAAAGGAAATTCAAAAAGAAAAGAACTTCCTGTGGAGAATACAGCAGCTGATAAGTACTGGAAGGATTAAGATCTTTTTAATAGAAGTAATTTACAAATCTGTTTAACTTTCTGGCACCAGTTGATTAAAAAAAAATGTTTTCCAGTGGAGTACCCCTTTAAGGCAGTGTTTCCCAACCAGTGTGCCTCCAGCTGTTGCAAAACTACAACTCCCAGCATGCCCGGACAGCCGTTGGCTGTCCGTGCATGCTGGGAGTTGTAGTTTTGCAGCAGCTGGAGGCACACTGGTTGGGAAAAACTGGTCTATAGCCTGCACTTCCCATATATACATCTCCCAACACTACAACACCCAGCATGCCATGTAGCAGAACATCTGTCACAAGTTCTCTAAAAGGGACATCCTGTGTTTCCCAACCAAGGTGCCTCCAGCTGTTGCAAGACTACAGCTCACAGCAAGTTGTAAAAAAAAGTTAAAGAAATGTCTGTTTTTTTTTTATTTTATTTTTTTTATTTTTTTGTAAAATTGTATTTAATTTTGTTGCTACAAAAGTAACTAAACCAATTTATTTTGCAGCCCAAAAGATTCAAGCTGAAGCACGCGCTTTATACGAAGCCGCCGGACCCCAGGTGAGTGGTCATCATACAGAGGAAAATGATGATGATGATGATGATAATTGTTGTTGTTATTATAAAATAATATATTCATAATGATATTATATTACTTTATTTTTTTTTTTTTTACTTATTATTATTAATATTGTGATATATTGTTTTTACAATTTTGTAATTATCAATATATTAATACATTATTTTATTTTTTAACCTCTTCACGACGCCGGGCGTATGCATACGCCCTGCATCCCGAGTCCTTAAGGACTGAGGGCGTTATGGTTATGGATACGCCCGTGGGAATTCCAGTTGGGGACCGGACCGGGATGCCTGCTGAAATCATTCAGCAGGCATCCCGGCACATCGCCGAGGGGGGTCCTGAGACCCCCCCCCCCCCCCCCATGTCGGCGATCACAGAAAATCCCATGTCAATTCAGACATGAGATTTTCTGCTATTCCGAGCTGATCAGGTCTCTGGTGACCCGATCACCCGTAAAATAGGGATGATCGGAGCTGTCAGTGACAGCCCCGATTATCCTGAGGGATAGGAGTGAGGTCGCAGTGCTGCGATCTCCTCCTATCCCCTGCCATTGGTCAGAACTGATTCTGACCAATGGAAGCGCAGGACAGTGGGTTGCCATGGCAACCCCCAATTCTGTCCACCCCTGGATGTCGGGCAGAACGGGGGGGGGGGAGGAGAAGATTGAGGCCGGTACCTGCAAAGAAGATGCGTGGGGACCGCCGATCGTCGCTGGAGACAGGCGCAGGTAGGGAAACGACGGTGGGGGGGGGGGAGGTTCAGGGGCAGTAAGCGATTTTTACTGTTGCCCTTCCTAGTGGGTGCCAAACTGCAACTACCAGCATGCCCAGACAGCCAAAGGCTGTCTGGGCATGCTGGGAGTTGTAGTTTTGCAACATCTGGAGGGTCACAGTTTGGAGACCACTGTTACAGTGGTGCCCAAACGGTAGCCCTCCAGATGTTGCCAAACTACAACTCTCAGCATGCCGGGACTACCCAGGCATGCTGGGAGTTGTAGTTCTGTAACATCTGTCCCTTCAGAGTTTGCAATTTTCACGAAATGTTTGAAAATTTCTGCTCTATTTTGAAGCCCTCAAATTTTTTCAAAAAGCAAAAATATGCCCATTTTATGATGCAAACATAAAGTGGACATATTGTATTTGTGAATAAAGATAGCATTTATTTGGAATATCCATTTTCCTTACAAGCAGAGAGCTTCAAAGTTAGAAAAATGCTAAATTTTCAACATTTTCATGAAATTTGGGGATTTTTCACCAAAAAAGGAGGCAAGTAACGCCGAAAATTTACCAATAAAATAAAGTAGAATATGTCACGAAAAAACAGTCTCAGAATCAGAATATTCGGTAAAAGCGTTTTTGAGTTATTAATGCGTAAAGTGATGGTGGTCAGAATTGCGAAAAAGGGCTCAGTCCTTAAGGTGAAAAAGGGCTGCGTCCTTAAGGGGTTAATTATTATTATTATTATTATTATTATATTGATGATAATTGCATAATTGTAAAAATAATATATCACAATATTAATAATAGAAAAATTTAATAATGTAATATATTATATTATTATTATATTACATTTTATTATTATTGTATTTTATTGCAATTTTATTATTATTTAATATTAATCATATTAATATAATTGTATTACATTATTATGTTATTAAATAGTAGTAATAAAAATAATTAAATAATGTAATAAAATAATTAAAAATGTATTATTGTACTTTTTGATCCAAATGTATACTAACAACCTGTTATATTTTTAAATTATGCGGAGAAACAAGTAGATCAAAATACAAATGGTGGATGTGCGGCTGTGTTTCTCTATTTTTTGTTTCATTATTATTATTCATATTATTATTTTATATATTACAAATCGGGATATAAAGGGGCACCCCGCCTATATGGTCCCGTGTAGGAGTCAGTCAGATGTTATGCATCTTTCCCACACATTAAAGGGGCACTCCGGTGGAAAAACTATTTTTTTTTTTTTTCTTTTTTAAATCAACTGGTGCCAGAAAGTTAAACATATTTGTAAATTACTTCTAGTAAAAAATCTTAATCCTTCCAGTACTTATTAGCTGCTGAATACTACAGAGGAAATTCTTTTCTTTTTGGAATGCTCTCTGATGACATCACGACCACAGTTCTCTCTGCTGACGTTATTATAATAATAAGTCTTTATTTATTGTTGTCCTTAGTGGGATTTGAACCTAAGGCCTCAGCATTGCAAGGCAGCAGTGCTAACCACTGAGCCACCATGCTGCCCTTAGCATATATCTGCTATGCACGGTTGCTAAAATGGACAGAGATGTCAGCAGAGAGCACTGTGCTCGTGATGTCATCAGTGTTCCAAAAAGAAAGGAATTTCCTCTGTAGCATTCAGCAGCTAATAAGTACTGGAAGGATTAAGATTTTTTAATAGAAGTAATTTACAAATATGTTTAACTTTCTGGCACCAGTTAATTTAAAAAAGAAAAAAAAAAAAAAAAAATGTTTTTCCACCAGAGTACCCCTTTTAAGTCTCCAATTAGATTGTATATTCAGGTTTACATTACACTTCTTTAAATACAACCTGCAGTGTAAAGTATGGCGGTTTCCATTCCGGTCACCATGGCTTATGTCTTAACCTATAAGGTCACGTTGTATGTGAGTGGCGGTTGCTCAGGCTCCGCACCGATACTCACAGATGTATTTTCCGTCTTTATCTTCAGCCCTCAGACAAGGAACCCGGCAGCAGAATACGTGCAGGCGTTCAACTACTACACCCAGCAGTTCCAGCAGATGTTCACCAACTGGAAGTACGACCAGAAAAATAACAGCTACATCTACCAACAGTACGGCTACACCGAAAACAGCTGGCCGGTGAGTGAGTTCTGCGTGCACACAGCTGTGGTCTGTTACAGTGTGTCAGCGGAGGTAATGCTCTGTAAGCGAAGACTATTTACTTTAAAGCGTACCTGTCATGTTGCCAAAAAAACAAAGTGATGTTACTCCGTACCCAATCCGGATCATGTACATATCATTTTTATGTGTCTAGGACCTATATATCCCTAACAAATAGCTTTGGCTGTTCAAGCATGCTGGGAGTTTTAGTTTTGGAGCTGCAGTGTTTGTAAAGCATTGTGTTAGAGCAGTGTTTGCCTGTAGCTGTTGCAAAACTACAACTCCCAGCATGCCCACACATCCTTTATCTGTAGTTTAGCAAGAGCTGGAGGCTACACAGCTCTAAAACAGAGTTGTTTTTTTTTTTTTTTTTTTTTTTTTAACAAAGATTGTACCCCCAGATGTTGCAAAACTACAACTCTCATCTTGGGAGTTGTAGTTTAGGAACATCTGAAGGCTGCAGTGGTGCAATGGTGATCTCCTATACTGGATACCAACATGCTTTACGGCCAGTATCCAGTATGCTGCAAAATACAGAGTAGTCCGGCTGCATAAAGACAGAGGACCACTAGTGGCGGCTATTTTCATTTAATTAAATTTTTTTATTTTTTAGTAAAATGTACATTTTTTTTTTTTTTTTTTTTTAATAAGATTAATTATTTAAATTACATTTATCAGTAGTACTAAAAAATATAAAACGTTTTTCATAATGACGACAGTGCCTCTTTAATAATAATTATTATTATTATTATTATTATTATTATTTTTTTTTTTTCTTAAAGGCTCCTGAAGAATTGGAAGAGGAGGCATTGGAAGGTAACGTTGTGATGTCATTACTGCTTGATGGTGGAGATGGTTGTGCACCAGACGGGATGTCCCTTTTAGAGAACTCGTGACAGATGTTCTCGTTTTCCTGCTACAGGGCATGCTGGGTGTTGTAGTGCTGGGAGATTTATTTAGGGGAAGTGCGGGCTATAGACCAGTGTTTCACAACCAGCGTGCCTCCAGCTGCTGCAAAACTACAACTCCCAGCATGCCCGGACAGCCAAAGGCTGTCCGGGCATGCTGGGAGTTGTAGTTTTGCAACAGCTGGATGTCCACAGTTTGAAGACCACTGGTATAGGACATGCTGGGATTTGTAGTTTTGCAACAGCTGGATGTCCACAGTTTGAAAACCACTGGTATAGGTCATGCTGGGAGTTGTAGTTTTGCAACAGCTGGATGTCCACAGTCTGAAGACCACTGGTATAGGACATGCTGGGAGTTGTAGTTTTGCAACAGCTGGATGCCCACAGTTAGAAGACCACTTATATAGGGCATGCTGGGAGTTGTAGTTTTGCAACCACTGGAGGTCCACAGTTTGAAGACCACTGGTATAGGGCATGCTGGGATTTGTAGTTTTGCAACAGCTGCAGGTCCACAGTTTTGAAGACCACTGGTATAGGACATGCTGGGAGTAGTAACTTTGCAACAGCTGGAGGCACCCTGGTTAGGAAAAACCGCTATAGACCACTGTTCTCAAACCGGTGGCTATCCAGTTCAGAACTACAACTCTCAGCATGCGATCACAGGTCAAGAAATGCTGGGAGTTGTAGTTTTGCGGCCGCTACGGGTTAGGGAAGACTTGTCTAGGCGGTTGTGACTCCTCTGCACAGTAAAGGACTCATCGCCTCCATATGGCACATGGGAAATGTTCACAGCCGCCCTGCCCCTTTAAATCCCTTTATACACGTGGCACAAATAAGGGTAAGTATGTAAAAATAAATAAATAAATGGTAAGATGAGCACAGGACGTGACTGAGGCGATGAACTACAACACCCAGGTAGTCTGACACACAGCTGTGGTCTGTTACAGTGTGTCGGCGGAGGTGATGCCCTGTGAGATGAGCACATGAACATTCTTTTATTCTCCACAATGAATGCTGTGGGTTGTAGTTTTACAACGGCTGGAGGAGGATTCCAGGTTGCAAACACTTGACCACCACTTATTCCAGTATATCCAGACTCACTGGTGTCTTGTCATTAAAGGGTTACTCCGGTGGGGGGGGGGGAAACTTTTCAAATCAACTGGTAAAGGGGTACTCCACTGGAAAACTTTATATATTTTTTTTTTTTTAAATCAACTGGATCCAGAAAGTTAATCAGATTTGTAAATTACTTCAATTAAAAAATCTTAATCATTCCAGTACTTATCAGCTGCTGTATGCTTCAGAGGAAGTTGTGTAGTTCATTCCAGTCTGACCACAGTGCTCTCTGCTGACACCTCTGTCCATGTCAGGAACTGTGCAGAGTAGAAGCAAATCCCCATAGCAAACCTCTCCTGCTTTAGACCAGTGGTTCTCAACCTTTTTCGTTACTGTACCCCCAAAGGGTGAAAGTATGTCCACGGGGACCCCTCGCGTGTAAATTTGCTTGGAACTTATGCGCGAGGAGTACTCGCAGCACAAAATAACTCATAAAATACTTATTTTCATAATGGTGTGTGCTTACCTTTATACTAATGCGATACTTAATCCCCTTGTGCCATCATTTCTCTCCCCCCTCCGATCCCCCTGGGCTCATATCTCGATTATGGCAATTTTTCATTTGGCGATACTGAATCGATTCAAAATATTTTTGAATCAATCCTTTTAGGGATGTGGAATTTATATCTCCTGACACCCGGGACATGCAGTTCCGGGATAAGTGAATTTTTCGGGCTCGTGCAAGCAGGGCCGTATCTGACGCAGGGTCGCTCTGGGTGTATGGAGCGTGCTCCCGACTCGTGGCTGCTCCGTACTCTTCGGCCCCTGGCTGATTTCAGTAGCTGGGGGCCACTGATGCATCACCGCCGCTAATATCCAGCATGCAGCGCTCAGCAGTCTGTATGGAGGGGGCTCCGGACTCCTGCCCGCTCCGTACTCTGCAGCCCCCGGCGGTTCTCAGTAACCGGGGGCCGCCGCTAATAGCCAGCAATCGCCTCATGCTGGCTATTAACCCTTTAGATCGCCGCTGCCAAAGCTGACAGTGGCGTCTAAAGGGATCTGTGAATGCTCCCTGATGGGCTAGTGGGCTGGACCAGGCTCTATCAATGGATCACAGATCAATGGAGTTCAATAGAACTCTATTCATCTGTCTGAGGAATCTAATGATTCTTCCTAAAAGTCTAATAAAGTGGAAAAAAAAAAAAGTTTTAATAAAAGAGTAAAAGACATTGTTTTTGAGACAGAATCAGGATATATCGCGATATATCATCCCGTAAACAGTCGGGATATATATCGCGATATATCGTATCGTCATATGTGTATCGTGATACGTATCGTATCGCCAAATTCTTGCCGATTCGCACCCCTAATATACATACAATAACATCCCTCCCTCCCATACACTTAGTTTTTACTTTTTTTAACATTACCCAGCCTGTTCGGGTATACAGCGCGTTCCGTCCTCATAGTCCCGTTCGGGGGGGCCGCACTGATGGGTGACGTTTTGTCTGGGTCTGAGGAACACGTCTTGTTGGATACATTGGGAACATGACCTGAATGTAGTCACTAGCTGATTACACTGGGGCCTCTACCTGTCAGAGTACAGACACAACATCGTGTCGTTTTGACATTTTCGCAACAAATCCAAATTGTGGTGTGAACAAGGCCTTATATGTTAATGTTCTGTCTATTCCCAGACCCCAACCCCGAAGTGGACATTGCCGAGGCCAACAGACAGTTCATGGAGCAGAGCGAGGAGCTGTTCGATGCCCTGACGAGCTGTCACTGGCAGCCGCTGGACACAGTCACCTCCAAAATACCCTCTGACGTGTGACACCCCCCCCCCCCCCCCCTGCACCGGGATACTGCAGTGCCCCCTCCTGCACCATCGCTGATCTCTCCAGGACTCTGTTATATGATGGAGTTTCTCCTGTGTCCTCATTGACACTGAAATATGAAGATCGTCCCTAGGACTTCATCTTAGTCCTGGAGTGACTGGAGAAGCATGTGGTAAATAGTAGACATGAATAAGAAGAGCGTATGTGAATCAGGAGGATCAGGATGAACATCACTGCAGATCCTGCCTCAGATTGGAGAGTAACGGCTGCTGTGCTAGTTAAAGGGATACTCCCTTTTTTTTGGTTGGGAAAACACAGGATGTCCCTTTTAGAGAACTTCAGACAGTTGTTCTGCTACAGGGCATGCTGGGTGTTGTAGTGTTGGGAGATGTATTTATTGGAAGTGCAGGCTATAGACCAGTGTTTCCCAACCATGGTGCCTCTACCTGCTGCAAAACTACAACTCCCATTGGCTGTCCGGGCATGCTGGGAATTGTAGTTTTGCAACAGCTGGAGGCACACTGATTGGGAAACACCGCCTTAAAGGGGTACCCCACTGGAAAACATTTTTTTTTTTTATCAACTGGTGCCAGAAAGTTAAACAGATTTGTAAATTACTTCTATTTAAAAATCTTAATCCTTCATGTACGTATAAGCTGCTGTATGCTCCACAGGAAGTTATTTTCTTTTTGAATTTCCTTTCTGTCTGACCACAGTGCTCTCTGCTGACACCTCTGTCCATTTTAGGAACTGTCCAGAGCAGGAGAGGTTTCCTATGGGGATTTGCTCCTACTCTGGACAGTTCCTAAAATGGACAGAGGTGTCAGCAGAGAGCACTGTGGTCAGACAGAAAGGAAATTCAAAAAGAAAAGAACTTCCTGTGGATCATACAGCAGCTGATAAGTACTGGAAGGATTAAAGGGTTACTCTGGTGAAAAACTTATTTTTTTTATTTTTTAAATGAACTGGGGCCAGAAATTGAAACAGATTTGTAAATTACTTCTATTAAAAAAAAAAAATCTTAATCCTTCCAGTACTTATTAGCTGCTGAATACTAAAGAGGAAATTCTTTTTGGAACACAGAGCTCTCTACTGACTTCATGACCACAGTGCTCTCTGCTGCCATCTCTGTCTATTTTAAGAACTGTCCAAAGTAGGAGAAAATCCCCATAGCAAACAGTTCTGGTCAGTTTCTAAAATGGACAGAGGTGTCAGCAGAGAGCACTGTGCTCGAGATGTCAGCAGAGAGCTCTGTGTTCCAAAAAGAAAAGATTTCCTCTGTAGTATTCAGAAGCGAATAAGTACTGGAAGAATTAAGATTTTTAAATAGAAGTAATTTACAAATCTGTTTAACTTTCTGGCACCAGTTAATAAAAAATAAAAAAATGTTTTCCAGTGGAGTACCCCTTTAAAAGAGGAATACTGTAGTGGAACATAACTTATCCCCTATCAGAAGGACCGCAGTATGCTGGAAGGGGGCGTTCTGTCCCTGCGTGATGCGGCGGCCGACACGCCCCCTCTATGTATCTCCTAAAAATGGAGGGATGTGTCTGCTGCGGCTTTCTTCTGGGACTTATCCCCTCTCCTTTGGAAGTTACACTGCACAACACTTCTCCTTTAAGGCCGTGTCCCCACACTTTCAAAAAATAAAATTAAAAAAATGTAAAAGACGTATTTTATTCACCGCCATTTTTTTCAGTTGAGTAAAAATAAAAAACTATTTCATAGGCGTCCATGAATAAAATGTTTTTGTAGTTTTGCAGTGGGAACATGGCCTAAACTTAGAGGACTGAGAACTTGCCTAGGTCCGCCGTTTTTTTTGTAAATAAAAGTTTCTAATATATTTTGTCTTTCTCGTTTCTTATCATAATTAATTAATCTGTTTATTAGCCAAGTGGATGGAAATATCCCTTCTATCTTTGTGTCCAATAGCTGATGCCCTGGAACAATGTATCAGTGTAGATATCAGCCTGATACACTGTAACAAACTTGTGTCAGAAGTATTAACGTGGAGTGGTGTTTCCCAACCAGGGGGCCTCCAGCTGTTGAAAACAGCTGGAGGCACCCTGGTTGCAAAATACTGATTTAAGGGGGTACTCCGGTGGAAATTATTTTATTTTTTTTAAATCAACTGGTGCCAGAAAGTTAAACAGATTTGTAAATTACTTCTATTAAAAATTCTTAATCCTTCCAGTACTTATTAGCTGCTAAATACTACAGAGGAAATTCTTTTATTTTTGGAACACAGAGCTCTCTGCTGACATCTCTGTCCATTTTAGGAACTGTCCAGAGTAGGAGAAAATCCCCATAGAAAATATATGCTGCTCTGGACAGTTCCTAAAATGGACAGAGATGTCAGCAGAGAGCACTGTGCTCTGTGTTCCAAAAATAAAACAATTTCCTCTGTAGTATTCAGCAGCTAATAAGTCCTGGAAGGATTAAGATTTTTTAATAAAAGATATTTTTAAATCTGTTTAACTTTCTGGCACCAGTTGATTTGAAAAAAAAAAAAGAAAGATGTTTTCTAGCGGAGTACCCTTTTAATATAAAGGGACAGTGACCCAAAGTGTCTTTATTTAATATAGTGTTTCTCAACCAAGCCTTTGGCTTTCCGGACATGCTGGGAGTTGTAGTTTTTCAAAAGCTGGAGGCACACTGGTTAGGAAAGACTGATCTTTAATATAGATAGGAGCCTATATAAAGGGACAGTGACCCATCTATTAAAGGGACAGTGACCCAAAGTGTCTTTAATATAGTGTTTCTTATCCCAGTTTGTCTCCAGCTGTGGCAAAACTACAACTCCCAGCTTGCCCGGACAGCCAAAGGCTGTCCGGGCATGCTGGGAGTTGTAGTTTTGCAACAGCTGAAGGCACGCTGCTTGGGAACCTGACAGAGTCTGCAAGCAAGCATAGATCTTACAAATGGCGATGATTGTATTACTCTGTATAGTGATGGTAGAGTACGGAGTTGTCCTTTATTATAGTTAATTGCCGGGGGGGGGGAAGTGTCATTGTACATGCGGCTCACTGGCTCACCACCAGGTGGCAGCAAACAGATAGGATGAAAGTCTATTGGCTGCTGTGACCAAATGTTATATATGAGTGAAAGGGATTGTTGAGCGCAGTGAGGCCAACTCTGATGGATTAACTCTGTAATACTGTGGCTAAGGGGATCTCTCCTGCACTCTGCGCCGGCAAATGAGACAATCCCAGAGATTTACATTGAAATGTTATCTCTGTGACGTCGCAGAGGCGGGAGGGCCACTTGCTGCTCTCATTCGGCTCCTCCTAGCGATTGGTCGGGTCTGAACATCTGAATCGTGCAGCTATTGGCCATTGCACAGGGGTGAAGAGTAAGCCACTTGCTGCAACCAAACCGTTGCACCTTGGAGACCACCAGTGCCATCCCTCTCACATCTCCTCCATTCCAGAACTGAAACCTCTGCTGTGCGTTTAAACAACGTCATCAGGAGAAGGTCCTGCACCTCTATCAAAGCGGAGGAGAAGGTCCTGCGCCACTAACAGAGCGGAGGAGAAGGTCCTGCGCCACTAACAGAGCGGAGGAGAAGGTCCTGCACCTCTATCAGAGCGGAGGAGAAGGTCCTGCACCACTATCAGAGCGGAGAAGAAGGTCCTGCACCACTAACGGAGCGGAGGAGAAGGTCCTGCGCCACTAACAGAGCGGAGGAGAAGGTCCTGCGCCTCTATCAGAGCGGAGGAGAAGGTCCTGCACCTCTATCAGAGCGGAGGAGAAGGTCCTGCACCACTATCAGAGCGGAGAAGAAGGTCCTGCACCGCTAACAGAGCGGAGGAGAAGGTCCTGCACCGCTAACAGAGCGGAGGAGAAGGTCCTGCACCGCTAACAGAGCGGAGGAGAAGGTCCTGCACCGCTAACAGAGCGGAGGAGAAGGTCCTGCACCGCTAACAGAGCGGAGGAGAAGGTCCTGCCCCGCTAACAGAGCGGAGGGGAAGGTCCTGCCCCGCTAACAGAGCGGAGGGGAAGGTCCTGCACCACTAATAGAGCAGAGGGGAAGGTCCTGCACCACTAATAGAGCAGAGGGGAAGGTCCTGCACCACTAATAGAGCAGAGGGGAAGGTCCTGCACCACTAATAGAGCGGAGGAGAAGGTCCTGCACCTCTAAATGAGCGGAGGAGAAGGTCCTGCACCACTAACAGAGCGGAGGAGAAGGTCCTGCACCACTAACAGAGCGGAGGAGAAGGTCCTGCACCACTAACAGAGCGGAGGAGAAGGTCCTGCACCACTAACAGAGCGGAGGAGAAGGTCCTGCACCACTAACAGAGCGGAGGAGAAGGTCCTGCACCACTAACAGAGCGGAGGAGAAGGTCCTGCACCACTAACAGAGCGGAGGAGAAGGTCCTGCACCACTAACAGAGCGGAGGAGAAGGTCCTGCACCACTAACAGAGCGGAGGAGAAGGTCCTGCACCACTAACAGAGCGGAGGAGAAGGTCCTGCACCACTAACAGAGCGGAGGAGAAGGTCCTGCACCACTAACAGAGCGGAGGAGAAGGTCCTGCACCACTAACAGAGGAGAGGAGAAGGTCCTGCACCACTAACAGAGCAGAGGATGTAGAGGCCTCAATGTGGGAGCAGAGGGAAGATGAGTGTTTTTTTTTTGTTGTTATTGACGGAAACAACCTAATAGGAGCTTCCCTACATATCTGACTACCTACCTAGTGGTGGCTTCTACCTACCGGGGCATATATTATTTATGAGTGTCAGTGACTTGTATTCGGTCTTATAAGAATGCAGGCTGCGCTGGGTATATAGGCTGAAGATTACTGATCGGTTTCATTACATCAGTGTCTTCCAAATAGTGTGCCTCCAGCTGTTGCAAAACTACAACTCCCAGCATGCCTGGACAGCTGCAGCATACTGGGAGTTGTAGTTATGCAACAGCTGGAGGCACACCATTTGGAAGACACTAGTGCAACTGGACAGATTTGTCATTCAGTAATCAGGAAAAGCTGGATGTTTGTATTTTTTGCTGTGTGCAAAATAAGGCATCATAACCACCAAGACCCCGAGACTACAGGGGCGTCCAACAAACACATATGGAACTATAATACGGCACAGGGGATATAGGGGAAATGGAGGCCGTGTGGCCGTTTTTTTTGTAGATTATATTGTAAGGACATATCCCGAGTCACGTGAACCACACCGGTCTCTGCAACAACCAGACCACGTGGCTGCAGACACATATATAGCAGACGGAACTGCACACTGGCCCCGCCCCCTTTATGGCGCGCAGACGGCGCTCAGTGACGTCATTCATGCGCCTCGTCAATCAGAACGTCACCTGGTGACAATGAAGCTCCGCCCTCTCTGCAACGTCACTGCCGCGCCGGAAGTGGGAGGGGATAGTATACGGCAGTGACACAGGGAAAAGAAAGAATGGAGGAGATCGGAGTCACCATAGAGAAGAGCGGAAGCCAGGTACCGGGCCCGCGGGTGTCCTGTGTGTATATCCCGGCATGCTCTGCTCCTGTATACTGTATATAGTGATGAGATATAATGTCCTGTGTATATATATATCCCGTCATGCTCTGCTCCTGTATACTGTATATAGTGATGAGCTATAATGTCCTGTGTATATATATATATCCCGTCATGCTCTGCTCCTGTATACTGTATATAGGGATGAGATATAATGTCCTGTGTATATATATATATATATCCCGGCATGCTCTGCTCCTGTATACTGTATATAGTGATGAGATATAATGTCCTGTGTATATATATATCCCGTCATGCTCTGCTCCTGTATACTGTATATAGTGATGGGATATAATGTCCTGTGTGTGTATATATATATATATATCCCGTCATGCTCTGCTCCTGTATACTGTATATAGTGATGAGATATAATGTCCTGTGTATATATATATATCCCGACATGCTCTGCTCCTGTATACCGTATATAGTGATGAGATATAATGTCCTCTGTGTATATATATATCCCGTCATGCTCTGCTCCTGTATACTGTATATAGTGATGAGATATAATGTCCTGTGTATATATATATCCCGTCATGCTCTGCTCCTGTATACTGTATATAGTGATGGGATATAATGTCCTGTGTATATATATATATATATCCCGTCATGCTCTGCTCCTGTATACTGTATATAGTGATGAGATATAATGTCCTGTGTATATATATATCCCGTCATGCTCTGCTCCTGTATACTGTATATAGTGATGAGATATAATGTCCTGTGTATATATATATATCCCGGCATGCTCTGCTCCTGTATACTGTATATAGTGATGAGATATAATGTCCTCTGTGTATATATATATATATACCGTCATGCTCTGCTCCTGTATACTGTATATAGTGATGAGCTATAATGTCCTGTGGGTATATATATATCCCGTCATGCTCTGCTCCTGTATACTGTATATAGTGATGAGATATAATGTCCTGTGTATATATATATATATATCCCGGCATGCTCTGCTCCTGTATACTGTATATAGTGATGAGATATAATGTCCTGTGTATATATATATATATATATATATATATATATATATATCCCGGCATGCTCTGCTCCTGTATACTGTATATAGGGATGAGATATAATGTCCTGTGTATATATATATATATCCCGTCGTGCTCTGCTCCTGTATACTGTATATGGGATGAGATATAATGTCCTGTGTGTATATATATATATCCCGGCATGCTCTGCTCCTGTATACTGTATATAGTGATGGGATATAATGTCCTGTGTATATATATATATATATATATATATATATATATATATATATCCCGTCATGCTCTGCTCCTGTATACTGTATATGGGATGAGATATAATGTCCTGTGTATATATATATCCCGGCATGCTCTGCTCCTGTATACTGTATATAGTGATGAGATATAATGTCCTGTGTATATATATATATATATATATCCCGTCATGCTCTGCTCCTGTATACTGTATATAGTGATGAGATATAATGTCCTGTGTATATATATATATATATATATCCCGTCATGCTCTGCTCCTGTATACTGTATATAGTGATGAGATATAATGTCCTGTGTATATATATATCCCGTCATGCTCTGCTCCTGTATACTGTATATAGTGATGAGATATAATGTCCTGTGTATATATATATCCCGTCATGCTCTGCTCCTGTATACTGTATATAGTGATGAGATATAATGTCCTGTGTATATATATATCCCGGCATGCTCTGCTCCTGTATACTGTATATAGTGATGAGATATAATGTCCTGTGTATATATATATCCCGGCATGCTCTGCTCCTGTATACTGTATATGGGATGAGATATAATGTCCTGTGTATATATATATCCCGTCATGCTCTGCTCCTGTATACTGTATATAGTGATGAGATATAATGTCCTGTGTATATATATATCCCGGCATGCTCTGCTCCTGTATACTGTATATAGTGATGAGATATAATGTCCTGTGTATATATATATCCCGTCATGCTCTGCTCCTGTATACTGTATATGGGATGAGATATAATGTCCTGTGTGTATATATATATATATATATATATATATATATATATATATATATATATATATATCCCGGCATGCTCTGCTCCTGTATACTGTATATAGTGATGAGATATAATGTCCTGTGTGTATATATATATCCCGGCATGCTCTGCTCCTGTATACTGTATATAGTGATGAGATATAATGTCCTGTGTATATATATATATATATCCCGGCATGCTCTGCTCCTGTATACTGTATATAGTGATGAGATATAATGTCCTGTGTATATATATATATCCCGGCATGCTCTGCTCCTGTATACTGTATATAGTGATGAGATATAATGTCCTGTGTGTATATATATATCCCGGCATGCTCTGCTCCTGTATACTGTATATAGTGATGAGATATAATGTCCTGTGTGTATATATATATATATATATCCCGACATGCTCTGCTCCTGTATACTGTATATGGGATGAGATATAATGTCATGTATATATATATGTGTGTGTGTATATATATATATATATATATATATATATATATATATATATATAATTTATTAGTGGCTTGCAGTGTGGGCCAAGGTTTCTGGGGGGGGGGGGGTGCAGTGTAGCAGGCGGAGATATTGGGGGGGCTCAATGTAGTGGGCCGGGGCATAGTTACATAGTTACATAGTTAGTACGGTCGAAAAAAGACATATGTCCATCAAGTTCAACCAGGGAATTAAGGGGTAGGGGTGTGAAAGGCATTGAAGGGCACAGTGTAGCGGGCGGAGGTGCCGGGGGGGCTCAGTGTAGCAGGCGGAGGTATCGGGGGGCTCAGTGTAGTAGGCGGAGGTATTGGGGGCACAGTGTAGTAGGTCGGGTATCGGGGGGCCCAGTGTAGCAGGCGGAGGTATCGGGGGCACAGTGTAGTAGGTCGGGTATCGGGGGGGGCTCAGTGTAGCAGGCGGAGGTATCGGGGGGGCTCAGTGTAGTTGATCAGGGTATTGGGGGGCGCAGTGTAGCGGGCGGAGGCATCAGGGGGCTCAATGTAGTGGGCCGGGGCATTGAGGGGCTTAGTGTAGCGGGCGGAGGTGTCGGGGGGCTCAGTGTTGCAGGGGGCATAGTGTAGTAGGTCGGGGTATCGGGGGGGGGGGGGGCTCAGTGTAGCAGGCAGAGGTAACGGGGGCTCAATGTAGTGGATCGGGGTATTAGGGGGCGCAGTGTAGCGGGCGGAGGTATCGGGGGCTCAGTGTAGCAGGCCGGTGTATCGGGGGCTCAGTGTAGCAGGCAGAGGTATCGGGGGCTCAGTGTAGCAGGCAAAGGTATCGGGGGGCTCAGTGTAGCAGGCAAAGGTATCGGGGGGCTCAGTGTAGCAGGCAAAGGTATCGGGGGGCTCAGTGTAGCAGGCAAAGGTATCGGGGGGCTCAGTGTAGCAGGCAAAGGTATCGGGGGCTCAGTGTAGCAGGCCGGTGTATCGGGGGGCTCAGTGTAGCAGGCCGGTGTATCGGGGGCTCAGTGTAGTGGATCGGGGTATTAGGGGGCGCAGTGTAGCGGGTGGAGGTATCGGGGGGCTCAGTGTAGCAGGCAAAGGTATCGGGGGGCTCAGTGGAGCAGGCAAAGGTATCGGGGGGCTCAGTGTAGCAGGCAAAGGTATCGGGGGCTCAGTGTAGCAGGCCGGTGTATCGGGGGGCTCAGTGTAGCAGGCAAAGGTATCGGGGGCTCAGTGTAGCAGGCCGGTGTATCGGGGGGCTCAGTGTAGCAGGCCGGTGTATCGGGGGGCTCAGTGTAGCAGGCCGGTGTATCGGGGGGCTCAGTGTAGCAGGCCGGTGTATCGGGGGGCTCAGTGTAGCAGGCAAAGGTATCGGGGGGCTCAGTGTAGCAGGCAAAGGTATCGGGGGGCTCAGTGTAGCAGGCAAAGGTATCGGGGGCTCAGTGTAGCAGGCAAAGGTATCGGGGGGCTCAGTGTAGCAGGCCGGTGTATCGGGGGGCTCAGTGTAGCAGGCCGGTGTATCGGGGGGCTCAGTGTAGCAGGCCGGTGTATCGGGGGGCTCAGTGTAGCAGGCCGGTGTATCGGGGGCTCAGTGTAGCAGGCCGGTGTATCGGGGGCTCAGTGTAGCAGGCAAAGGTATCGGGGGGCTCAGTGTAGCAGGCAGAGGTATTGGGGGACTCAGTGTAGTGGGCCGGGGTATTGGGGGGAGGAGCTATCTGGGGGCGCAATGTAGTAGGCGGAGGTACTGGGGTGCAGTGTAGTGGGCCGGGGTATTGGGGGAGCAGTGTAGCGGACCGGGTATAGGGGGCGCAATGTTTTAAGGTGTTCAGACCCCAACTGATGACTAGAATGAGTGGGGAGAGAAGCGCAGCCGCGTATGAGCAGATGTCATGGGACACGCTGAGCGCACACTTCTCCCTGCTCCTTCTACTGATCAGTCGTGTCCTGAAAATTCAGACTCCAAAAGATAAAACTTTATGTCTCTATGAATTAGTGGTCATCAGCCATATATTAATAGCAGCTCCAACCGATCTCTGCACATGCTGGGAGTTGTAGTTTTGCAACAGCTGGAGGCACCGTGGTTGGTAATCACTGCTATAAAGTAATGATCCACAACATGTAGTTCTCGTGCTGTTGCACAACTACAACTCCCAGCATGCCCGGACAGCTGAAGGCTGTCCGGGCATGCTGGGAGTTGTAGTTTTGCAACAGCCAGAGGCATCCTGCATGGGAAACACTGCCAAAAGGTGTAAAGACCAGCGACCCGGCCCGAAATCTGCAGCTGATGATGGTGAAATACTGTCACCTGCAGTCAGGGCATGCTGAGAGTTGTAGTTTTAATACTGGTAACATACCCCCTTCCCCTTTTACTAGTTGCTCCTACAGTAGTGGTCCCAGGTAAAGTTATGTACAAGGGAATTGCAGCTCATCTTTATTGAAGTGTGTAGGACAAGCTCCGCACATCCGGGACTACCGTAAAGAGACCCTTGTTTCTCAGTGTTGCTGCGGACCCCATCACAATATGATATAAATACCCCTTAAAGGGGTACTCCACTGGAAAACATTTTATTTTTTTTTAAATCAACAGGTGCCAGAAAGTTATACAGATTTGTAAATTACTTTCATTAAAACATTTTAATCCTTCCAGTACTTATGAGCTGCTGTATGATCCACAGGAAGTTCTTTTCTAGTCTGACCACAGTGCTCTCTGCTGACACCTCTGTCCATGTCAGGAATTGTCCAGAGCAGGAGAGGTTTGCAATGGGGATTTGCTTCTACTCTGGACAGTTCCTGACATGGACAGAGGTGTCAGCAGAGAGCACTGTGGTCAGACAGAAAGGAAATTCAAAAAGAAAAGAACTTCTTGTGGAGCATATAACAGCTGATAAGTACTGGAAGAGTTAAGATTTTTAAATAGAAGTAATTTACAAATCTGTTTAACTCTCTGGCACCAGTTAATAAAAAAATAAAATGTTTTCTAGCGGAGTACCCCTTTAAAGCTTTACCTGTATTCACAATTGTTTGTATTACTGTATAAGCTCATGGCAGCATCTGTTCTGTCAGACCCCGGGGTCCTATTCATTCAGATTTTGTGAGGTCCCAATAAGATCCCTTTTATAATGATCCTAAATCTTTCAGAATGTATCTAATCTGTTCGGTTCTCCCCTCTGCGCAGGATGAAGCCCCCTCCCTGGTGTCCTCCCGTCCGGTCACAGCGCTCTCCTTTCTGGCCCCGGAGCCTGAAGACTTAGAGGATCTGTACAGCCGCTATAAGGTGAGCGGGGGGCGGGGATTTCTCCGGTAGTCGTAGTCATGTGACGCCTGGTCCCTTTAACACGTTGTTGATCATTGATTTTGCAGAAACTGCAGCAGGAGTTGGAGTTCCTAGAGGTTCAGGAGGAATATATCAAAGACGAGCAGAAGAACCTGAAGAAGGAGTTCCTGCACGCCCAGGAGGAGGTGAAGCGCATCCAGAGCATCCCGCTGGTCATCGGGCAGTTCCTGGAGGCCGTGGATCAGAACACCGCCATAGTGGGCTCCACCACAGGTACCAGTCATGGCCGCCGTCCTGTCAAGAGTCTGTGGGGGATTTCTAATCAGGAGGGACCCCATCCTTTGTTACAGGGTTCTCTAGTCTTCTGTAGCACAGGATAGATTATTTCTGGGGGTCCATCCTCTCAGACCCCCCCCCCCCACCAATCATGAGAACGGAGGTCATATGTTCCCCACATGTTAACATTAAAGGGGTACTCCAGTGGAAAACATTATTTTTTGGGTCTTTCTAAGTCAACTGGTGCCAGAAATTTAAACAGATTTGTAAATTACTTCTATTAAAAAATCTTAATCCTTCCAGTACTTTTTAGCAGCTGTAGGCTACAGAGGAAATTCTGTTCTTTGAATTTTTTTTGTCTTGTCCACAGTGCTCTCTGCTGACACCTGATGCCCGTATCAGGAACTGTCCAGAGCAGCATAGGTTTGCAATGGGGATTTTCTCCTGCTCTGGATAGTCCCGCATACGGGCATCAGGTGTCAGCAGAGAGCACTGTGGACAAGACAAAAAAGAAATTCCAAAAGAACAGAATTTCCTCTGTAGCAAACAGCTGCTAAAAAGTACTGGAAGGGTAAAGATTTTTTAATAGAAGTAATTTACACATATGTTTTAACTTTCTGGCACCAGTTCATTAAAAAAAAAAATAAAATAAATAAAAAAAAATTCCACCAAAGTACCCTGTTAAAGGAGTACTCTGCCCTAGACAGCTTATCCCCTATCTAAAGGATAGGGGATAAGATTTCTGATCGCGGGGGTCCCGCTGCTGGAGACCTCTGTGATCTCGGCTGCTGCACCCCAGACATCCGCTGCACGGAGCGAACTTTGCTCCGTGCCAAATGACTGGCGATGCGGGGCGGAGGCTTGTGGCATCACGGCCGTGCCCCGCTCATGACGTCACGGTCACACCCCCTTAATGCAAGTCTATGGGAGGGGGCGTGACTGCCATAACGCCCCCTCCCATAGACTTGCATTAAGGGGGCGTGGCCGTGACATCACGAGCCTCCAGGGAGGTCGCGGGGTCCCCAGTGGCGTGACCCCCACGATCAGACCTCTTACCCCCTATCCTTTGGATAAGGCAGTGGTCTTCAAACTGTGGCCCTCCAGATGTGGCAAAACTACAACTCCCAGCATGCCCGGACAGCCGTTGGCTGTCCGGGCATGCTGGGAGTTGTAGTTTTGCCACATCTGGAGGGCCACAGTTTGAAGACCGCTAGGATAAGGGATAAGATGTCTATGGGCGGAGTACCCCTTTAAACCTCCTCAGACTATGTTCACACCTTGCACTATTGACGGTTTATTTTTTTCCCTGTCTTTGCTGTCATTTTCCTAAACCTGTAGCAAAAATTGTGGTGTTTGCAGTAAAACACATAATTATTTACAGCGATTTTGGAAAATTTACAGGAAAAAAAAAATAATGCAGGAAAAACATGTAAAAGAAATCCAGTCATTTGCAATGTGGGAACACAGTCAGAAGACTTCAGATCTTCATAGAACGCATCAGTTGTTATAGGCCAAATCGCTTTCTCCTTGTGGCAATATTTGTCCAGAAAAGGCATCAAAGCTGCACATAGTGTGAACTGACCCCAACCACTTAGGAGTCTCAGCAGTTTAGGGTTCTGGTTGCTAAAGTCCAGCCGGGTGGTTAGGTTGGTCTCATCAGGGGAATTGCAGTGATTAGTTATAACATTAGGAAATCATTTATGTGCCAAAATAGGGTAAAGATGGCTGAAAACTCACGCCTGCCACATCGGCTAAAACAGGTAATCACAAGGCATTCACAAGAACCTCTACGTTATGCTCTAATAATAGCCTGTGCTGCATTATATAAGCAAAAAAACTATTCTGCAGTTCTTCTCTAATAAGCCATTCAGGTTGTGTAGTAGACTTAGTGACAACATATATATATATTTATTTGTTTATTAAAGGGGTACTCTGGTGGAAACCTTTTTTTTGTTTTTTAATCAACTGGTGCCAGAAAGTTAAACAGATTTTTAAATTTATTTCTAATTAAAAAATGTAATTCTTCCAGTACTTATCAGCTGTATGCTCCTGAGGAAGTTCTTTTCTTTTTGAATTTCCTTTCTGTCTGACCACAGTGCTCTCTGCTGACACCTCTGTCCTTGTCAGGAACTGTCCAGATCAGGAACAATTCCCCATAGCAAACCTCTCTTGCTCTGGACAGTTCCTGACAAGGACAGAGGTGTCAGCAGAGAGCACTGTGGTCAGACAGAAAAGAAATTAAAAAAGAAAATAACTTCCTGTGGAGCATACAGCAGCTGATAAGTACTGGAAGTATTAAGATTTTTTTTAAATAGAAGTAATTTACAAATCTGTTTAACTTTCTGGCACCAGTTGATTAAAAAAAATATATATTTGTTTTCCAGTGGAGTACCCCTTTAAGGAGGAGGGGGTCTTATATTAACAATGTGTCTAGAGATGAGCGAACTTACAGTAAATTCGATTCGTCACGAACTTCTCGGCTCGGCAGTTGGTGACTTATACTGCATAAATTAGTTCAGCCTCAGGTGGGCTGGAAAAGGTGGATACAGTCCTAGGAAAGAGTCTCCTAGGACTGTATCCTCCTTTTCCAGCCCACGGGAGCACCGGAAAGCTGAACTAATTTATGCAAGAAAAGTCATCAACTGCCGAGCCGAGAAGTTCATGACGAATCGAATTTACAGTAAGTTTGCTCATCTCTAAATGTGTCTCTCTTTCTCTGTCCCCCAGGATCTAACTACTATGTGCGGATTCTGAGCACCATCGACCGGGAGCTCCTGAAGCCCAACGCGTCCGTCGCTCTCCACAAGCACAGCAATGCGCTGGTGGACGTCCTGCCCCCGGAGGCTGACAGCAGCATCATGATGCTCACCTCAGGTGAAGAACCAATCACAAGCTTCAATTCTACTTGTGCTCACACAACCCCCCATTAATACTTACCCTAATTGACCTTCTTAGTTCCCAAACCCAATCAGGCCCCTTGTTGGTCTCCATACTGGTCTCCTCTGCGGATGTCTGCAGAGCACATAGTGATGCCTCCTCTGTTCCCTCAGCTCCAGGACCTCTAGTTCTGCTCATCCTGAGCTCCCTGGTGCAGGATTACCCACTGTTCGTTGTTCTTTCAGATCAGAAACCTGACGTGCTGTACTCTGATATCGGAGGCATGGACATCCAGAAGCAGGAGGTGCGGGAGGCCGTGGAGCTGCCCCTGACTCACTTTGAGCTTTATAAACAGGTGAGTAGTCTCAGCAGCGCCCCCTGTCCCGACAGGTTATACGGTCAGTGCCGTGATCCCCCCGACCATTGTTTTTCTTCTAATTGTATAGATCGGAATTGATCCACCGCGGGGTGTCCTTATGTACGGGCCCCCTGGTTGCGGGAAGACCATGTTGGCCAAGGCCGTGGCCCATCACACCACAGGTCAGTGGCTTCTTTATAGTTATCGGGGGTTTTCTGTAGGGGCCCCTTCTGATCATTGCTGCGGCCCCCTGGGTAAATTTACAGTGTGGATTCTAAAATACTCAGTAAAATATGCACGGAAATCTGAAACCCTTTCATTTTAATCCCTGTATGCGATCATTGATCAATTTGATTATCAATATGCTGTGCGAATGGGTTAAATGTCACATGTCCACGTATATTTTAAAGGGGTACTCCGGTGGGAAACTTTAATTTTTTATTTTATTTTTTTTTTTTGTTAAATCAACTGGTGCCAGAAAGTTAAACAGATTTGTAAATTACTTCTATTAAAAATTCTTAATCCTTCTAGTACTTATCAGCTGCTGTATGCTCCACAGGAAGTTGTGTAGTTCTTTCCAGTCTGACCACAGTGCTCTCTGCTGATACCTCTGTCCATGTCAGGAACTGTCCAGAGCAGGAGAGGTTTGCTATGGGGATTTACTCCTACTCTGGACAGTTCCTGACATGGACAGAGGTGTCAGCAGAGAGCACTGTGATCAGACTGGGAAGAAATCCAAAAAGAAAAGAATTTCCTCTGTAGTATACAGCCGCTAATAAGTACTGGAAGGATAAGGATTTTTTTTTTTTTTTTTTTTATAGAAGTAATTTACAAATCTGTTTAACTTTCTGGCATCAGTTGATTTAAAAAAATAAATAAAAAAATAATAATAATAATAATTTCCACCGGAGTACCCCTTTAAATCTGCATGAGGGCGCAGGTCTATGTATTGTCATTGAAAACAATGAGCTGTGTATTCTACAAGGTTCTCTAATGTATTCTGATGTGGAATATGCATTACGTTATGCTAATGTTTCCCAACCAGGGTGCCCCCAGCTGTTGCAAAACTACAACTCCCAGCATGCCCGGACAGCCAAAGGCTGTCCGGGCATGCTGGGAGTTGTAGTTTTGCAACAGCTGGGGGCACCCTGGTTGGGAAACACTGCCTTATGCTTTGGTCCCTGATAGTACAAGGATCAACCAATCTTCTGGAATTTACCTTTCACTTTACAAAATTTTTTGCATGTTGTAAAGACTTGTCAGACAGGGACCCCGACCTATCAAAGCTTTTGTCTCTACAACATGTGATTTTATTTATTTTTTATTATTATTTTTTATTTTATTTTTTTATGACTGCCCATTTTATCATTTGTATAGCAAGACAAAAACTATAGAACTTAAAACATTTCTAAAACTTTGTATTTTAAAGTTTCACCATCCGCAAGATCCCTGCTTGCGGTCAGTGAATTTTAGTGTTTTATGTAAACGTGCCATTACGTATAAATTGCAGTGTTCTTCCCACAAATGGATGTAATGGTCCAGGAGCTGGCACAGACGCAGTAGCAGTTGGTTGTATTGTATAGCTAAATCCTGCTGGGATGAGTAGTGACTGGTATCTAAAGGGTTGGACAGAGGAAGGGGGCACAGTCTGCCCATCAGGGGTTGGACAGAGGAAGGAGCTCAGTCTGCCCATCAGGGGTTGGACAAGGGGGTAGGGGGCTCAGTCTGCCCATCAGGAGTTGGTCAGAACGAGGGGGGCTCAGTCTGCCCATCAGGAGTTGGACAAAGGGAGGGGGCACAGTCTGCCCATCAGGAGTTGGTCAGATGGAGGGGGGCTCAGTCTGCCCATCAGGAGTTGGTCAGATGGAGGGGGGCTCAGTCTGCCCATCAGGAGTTGGTCAGAACGAGGGGGGCTCAGTCTGCCCATCAGGAGTTGGGCAGAACGAGGGGGGCTCAGTCTGCCCATTAGGAGTTGGACAAAGGGAGGGGGCACAGTCTGCCCATCAGGGATTAAACAGAGGGAGGGAGGGGGCACAGTCTGCCCATCAGGGGTTGGACAGAGGGAGGGGGCACAGTCTGCCCATCAGGAGTTGGTCAGATGGAGGGGGGCTCAGTCTACCCATCAGGAGTTGGACAAAGGTAGGGGGCTCAGTCTGCCCATTAGGGGTTGGACAGAGGGAGGGGGTACAGTCTGCCCATCAGGGATTGGACAAAGGGAGGGGGCTCAGTCTGCCCATCAGGGGTTGGACAGAGGGAGGGGTTACAGTCTGCCCATCAGGGGTTGGACAGAAGGAGGGGGTACAGTCTGCCCATCAGGGGTTGGACAGAGGGAGGGGTTACAGTCTGCCGATCAGGGGTTGGTCAGAGGGAGGGGGCTCAGTCTGCCCTTCAGGGGTTGGTCAGAGGGAGGGGTTACAGTCTGCCCTTCAGGGGTTGGTCAGAGGGAGGGGTTACAGTCTCCCCATCAGGGGTTGGACAGAGGATGGAGGCTCAGTATACCCATCAGGAGCTGGACAAGGGTAGGGGGGGGGCTCAGTCTGCCCATCAGGAGTTAAACAGAGGAAGTAGGGGGCTTAGTCTACCCATCAGGGGATGAAGGCAGGGAGGGGGCTCAGTCGGACATTCCGCTGTGTGATCAGCTAATACACTGTGAGCTTTGCCAGAGTATACAGAAAACTCTGACCTTATGGCCGGATATATGCTGGTCCCTTAAGGGTTTATACAGGCTTAGAAAAAAAACATTTGCTTTCTTCCTTAAACAGCACCACACCAGGTCGTGTGTGGTATTGCAGCTCCGTTCCAGTAAAGTAAACAGTATAAAGTTGTAATTCCAAACACGACCTGAGGACAAGGGTGGCGCTATGTTCTTATAATCCTGGATGCATCTGACTTCCCTCTCTACCCGCAGCGGCTTTCATTCGTGTGGTGGGCTCAGAGTTCGTACAGAAGTATCTGGGGGAGGGGCCCCGGATGGTGAGAGATGTCTTCCGGCTCGCCAAAGAGAACGCTCCCGCCATTATATTCATTGACGAGATTGACGCCATCGCCACCAAAAGATTTGACGCACAGACCGGAGGTGAGGATCCTGAATGGTTAACCCACCTACAATGGGGAGTTGTAGTTTTGCAACATCTGGAGGGCCACAGTTTGGAGACCACTACACTGGGTGCTTCTAATGCTCACAGTGCAATATATTTGAAGAGTTGGAATGGCGGCCATATTGCTTCACACCCAGCTTTCCTATAGGCTAAAATGACAAACGTATAGCTAATATATATATATTAATATATATATATATATATATATATATATATATATATATATATATATATATATATATATATATATATATATATATATATATATATATAGAGAGAGAGAGATATATATAGATATATATATAGATAGATAGATAGATCTTTATTAATAATTACACCTTAAAATCCTAATACAATAATTCCTAAACAATTGATACAGGAGATCGGTACAAATATAGTAATATAGATCTTTTCCTAAGGGTCCATCCCACATTTTCCCGACGCGTTTTTGTGTATATCAGATAATACTACGGTTCATCAGGGGATATCATAGTGAGTGAGTGGAGATTTCAACTATGCATAAGATTATAATATATGTGGAGATATATACAATCTATAATATATAATCTCATGCATAGTTAATCTCCACTCACTCACTATGATATCCCCTGATGAATCATAGCATTATCTGATATACGGGGAAACGCGTCGGAAAATGTGGGATTGACCCTTAGGAAGATCTCTTTTCAAGAGATCTATATTACTATATTTGTACCGATCTTCTGTATCAATTGTTTAGGAATTTTTGTATTAGGATTTTACAGTGTAATTATAATAAAGATATATATATATATACACACACACTCATACTCTTTAGCTATATTTTGGTAGATGATTTTGGTTTGGAAATAGTTAATTTGGATGTCAGTCCGATATATTCAGTGATAGTGTAAAATGACAAAAATCCTAACTCAGGGGTATGAATACTTTTACAGCTGACCGCGAGGTGCAGAGAATCCTCCTGGAGCTGCTCAACCAGATGGACGGTTTCGACCAGAACGTGAACGTCAAGGTAAACGCGTTTTCTCTAAGACTTTTTTTTTTCGCCTTCACTGCGGATTTTCCTGTACTCAGCTTTTCCTCGGTTATATCCTCACAGGTCATCATGGCCACAAACAGAGCGGACACTCTGGATCCGGCTCTCCTGCGACCCGGGCGCCTCGACCGCAAAATCGAATTCCCCCTCCCAGACCGCAGGCAAAAACGTCTCATCTTCTCCACCATCACCAGCAAGATGAACCTGTCCGAGGAGGTGGACCTGGAAGACTGTATCCTTCAATGCGAATTGGGTTTATGACTACTACTATATATCTTGATAGCAGCAGTATACAGATAGAGCTGGAGGGGAGGTGTATAACTACTATATATCCTGATCTTATAGAGATAGCAGCAGTATACAGATAGAGCTGGAGGGGTGGTGTATAACTACTATATATCCTGATCCCATAGAGATAGCAGCAGTATACAGATAGAGCTGGAGGGGAGGTGTACAAATACTATATATGCTGATCCCATAGAGACATCAGCAGTATACAGATAGAGCTGGAGGGGAGGTGTATAACTACTATATATCCTGATCTTATAGAGATAGCAGCAGTATACAGATAGAGCTGGAGGGGAGGTGTATAACTACTATATATCCTGATCTTATAGAGATAGCAGCAGTATACAGATAGAGCTGGAGGGAAGGTGTATAACCATTATATATCCTGATCCCATAGAGATGGCAGCAGTATACAGAGAGATGGAGAGGAGGGGTATAACTACTATATATCCTGATCTTATAGAGATAGAGCTGGAGGGGAGGTGTAATATATCCTGATCCCATAGAGATAGCAGCAGTATACAAATAGAGCTGGAGGGGAGGTGTACAACTACTATATATGCTGATCCCATAGAGATAGCAGCAGCAGCAGTATATAGATAAAGCTGGAGGGGTGGTGTATAATTACTATATATCCTCATGCCATGGAGATAGCAGCAGCGGTATACAGATAGAGCTGGAGGGGAAGTGTATAACTACTATATATCCTGATCCCATAGAGATAGCAGCAGCAGTATACAGATAAAGCTGGAGGGGTGGTGTATAATTACTATATATCCTGATCCCATAGGGATAGCAGCAGCAGCAGTATATAGATAAAGCTGGAGGGGTGGTGTATAATTACTATATATTCTCATGCCATAGATGTAGCTGCAGCAGTATACAGATAGAGCTGGAGGGGAGATGTATAGCTACTTCATATCCTGAACCATAGAGAGAAAGCTGAAGGGGAGCAGTATAAATACCATATATTTTGATCCCATAGACATACCACCAGCAGCAGTATACAGATAGAGCTGGGAGGGAGTCTGGGAGTTAGCAGGGGCTATTTAATAGGTGATGAATAGACAGTCCCTTTAATTCCCGCTCAGGCTTCATCACTGCAGAACATTGCTCTCCTTAACCCAATGCTGCAGACGTCGCTCGTCCTGATAAGATCTCGGGAGCGGATATCAACTCCATCTGCCAGGAGGTAAGTGCGGAATACAGCAGCTGCATGGAAAGAAGTGTCAGCTCTTTGGACTTGTCCAGTGTTTTCCGACCAGGGCGCCTCCAGCTGTTGCGAAACTACAATTCCCAGCATGCCCGGACAGCCAACGGCTGTCCGAGCATGCTGGGAATTATAGTTTTGCAACAGCTGGAGGCACCCTGGTTGAGAAACACTGGACTAAACAGTGATAAAGTATTTATCAAGCAGTATGTACCTAATAAACCTGACACCATATGTGTTGGTCCGCAGGGTGGTATGCTCGCCGTGCGGGAGAACCGTTACATCGTGTTGGCCAAGGACTTCGAGAAGGCGTACAAGACCGTCATCAAGAAGGACGAGCAGGAACACGAGTTTTACAAGTAACGCGCCAATGTTTCCTCTGCCCGCCGCTGACGTCTTCTCCGCCCCCCCGATCCCGGTTATTTGTTTTTCCTTATAGATCATATGGACAATGTGTTGAATAAAAAGGCTTCGGCTACTCCGTTCACAGTCTGGTCTCCAAAATGGCATAATGATTCTGCGCCCCTACAATTATGGGGAGCGCAGGGTATGATATCATGTATTTTGTGCCCCCCGTAACTCATGCACCATCTATTATGGCGAGGAGATATAGTGCTGACCTAGTGTGCTGCGCATATCCCGGAATGACAGGAAAAAAACAAATACAAGTGAGAAATGCGCACGGTGAGCCTGTTTTAAGGTAAGTGCACTTATGGGGATCGCTGCTTTCCTGCTTGACAAGTATTTTTCCACCCCCCCCCTCTCAATAGACTGCTGGCGATTCCACTGTGCTAATGGGAACCCCCCTGCCCCACAGACTGCTGGCGATTCCACTGTGCTAACGGGAACCCCCCTGCCCCACAGACTGCTGGCGATTCCACTGTGCTAATGGGAACCCCCTTCCCCACAGACTGCTTGCGATTCCACTGTGCTAATGGGAACCCCCTGCCCCACAGACTGCTGGCAATTCCACTGTGCTAATAGAACCCCCTTCCCCACAGACTGCTTGCGATTCCACTGTGCTAATGGGAACTCCCTGCCCCACAGACTGCTTGCGATTCCACTGTGCTAATGGGAACCCCCCTGCCCCACAGACTGCTGGCGATTCCACTGTGCTAATGGGATCCCCCCTGCCCCACAGACTGCTGGCGATTCCACTGTGCTAATGGGAACCCCCCTGCCCCACAGACTGCTGGCGATTCCACTGTGCTAATGGGAACCCCCTTGCCCCACAGACTGATGGCGATTCCACTGTGCTAATGGGAACTCCCTGCCCCACAGACTGATGGCGATTCCACTGTGCTAATGGGAACCCCCTGCCCCACAGACTGCTGGCGATTCCACTGTGCTAATGGGAACCCCCTTCCCCACAGACTGCTTGCGATTCCACTGTGCTAATGGGAACCCCCTGCCCCACAGACTGCTGGCAATTCCACTGTGCTAATAGAACCCCCTGCCCCACAGACTGCTGGCGATTCCACTGTACTAATGGGAACCCCCTGCCCCACAGACTGCTGGCGATTCCACTGTGCTAATGGGAACCCCCTGCCCCACAGACTGCTGGCGATTCCACTGTGCTAATGGGAACCCCCCTGCCCCACAGACTGCTGGCGATTCCACTGTGCTAATGGGAACCCCCCTGCCCCACAGACTGCTGGCGATTCCACTGTGCTAATGGGAACCCTCTGCCCCACAGACTGCTGGCGATTCCACTGTGCTAATGGGAACCCCCTGCCCCACAGACTGCTGGCGATTCCACTGTGCTAATGGGAACCCCCTGCCCCACAGACTGCTGGCGATTCCACTGTGCTAATGGGAACCCTCTGCCCCACAGACTACTGGCGATTCCACTGTGCTAATGGGAACCCTCCTTCCCCTCAAACTGCTGGCAAATCCAGTGTTTTGACATGGTTCCCCTATAGGGTATGTTCACACTACGTAATTCCCACGGAATTACGTTCTGTGAACATAAACATCAGTGTGAATGGGTTTCCGCAAGACCCGTTCACACTGCGGAATTTCAGTGGCGGACAATTCCGCCGCTGAAATTGTTCCGTGCAAAGAAAGAACATGTTCATTCTTTGCGCGGAAGTCCGCAAACTCTGCATAGCCATCAATGGTGGCGGCGCAGTGCCGCGTGGACCTACCGCCGAAGTATTGTGGCAGCAGCTGCCAGAATGGAATCTCCGCTCGCGGAATTCTGCGAGCGGAGATTCTGTTCTTAATCCATAAACATACTGCGGGTAAAGCTAATGTTTTGACAGGGTTCCCCTATAAACAGACTGCGGGTAAATCTAATGTTTTGACAGGGTTCCCCTATAAACAGACCCCCCTCTGCCCCCCCAATATAAACAAGACTGCTGGAAAACTGAATGTGTAATAGGGGATAGGGGAGGGGTTCTCGTTAGAACATTCAGTTTGGCAGCAGTCAGTTTATATGGGGGTAGGAGTGTAAGTTTTATTTAGATCTATATGGAGACCTAAACTCAATCACTGGGGTGCGGCTCCTGTGGCCTCTAGAATAGGGGGCGGTATTATATCTGAGCTCCGCACTGTGAGACTCTGTATTGTCACAATGGGACCTTCTCATCCTTCACTCTGCCCTTGACCTACAGGATGACGACAGATCAATCCGTCTATCGAGGTGCTGCACAATAATAGCAATAACTACTGTACCGCCATATAAGTCATATTCTTGTACATAGGGGCAGTATTATAGTAGTTATATTCTTGTATATAGGAGGCAGTATTATAGTAGATATATTCTTGTATATAGGAGCAGTATTATAGTAGTTATATTCTTGTATATAGGGGCAGTATTATAGTAGTTATATTCTTGTATATAGGGGCAGTATTATAGTAGTTATATTCTTGTATATAGGAGCAGTATTATAGTAGTTATATTCTTGTATATAGGAGCAGTATTATAGTAGTTATATTCTTGTATATAGGAGCAGTATTATAGTAGTTATATTCTTGTATATAGGAGCAGTATTATAGTAGTTATATTCTTGTATATAGGAGCAGTATTATAGTAGTTATGTTCTTGTATATAGGAGCAGTATTATAGTAGGTATATTCTTGTATATAGGAGCAGTATTATAGTAGTTATGTTCTTGTATATAGGAGGCAGTATTATAGTAGTTATATTCTTGTATATAGGAGCAGCATTATAGTAGTTATATTCTTGTATATAGGAGCAGTATTATAGTAGTTATATTCTTGTATATAGGAGCAGTATTATAGTAGTTATATTCTTGTATATAGGAGACAGTATTATAGTAGTCATATTCTTGTATATAGGAGCAGTATTATAGTAGTTATATTCTTGTATATAGGAGCAGTATTATAGTAGTTATATTCTTGTATATAGGAGCAGTATTATAGTAGTTATATTCTTGTATATAGGGGCAGTATTATAGTAGTTATATTCTTGTATATAGGGGCAGTATTATAGTAGTTATATTCTTGTATATAGGGGCAGTATTATAGTAGTTATATTCTTGTATATAGGGGCAGTATTATAGTAGTTATATTCTTGTATATAGGAGCAGTATTATAGTAGTTATATTCTTGTATATAGGAGCAGTATTATAGTAGTTATATTCTTGTATATAGGAGCAGTATTATAGTAGTTATATTCTTGTATATAGGAGCAGTGTTATAGTAGTTATATTCTTGTATATAGGAGCAGTATTATAGTAGTTATTTTCTTGTATATAGGAGCAGTATTATAGTAGTTATATACTTGTATATAGGAGGCAGTATTGTAGTAGTTATATTCTTGTATATAGGAGACAGTATTATAGTAGTTATATTCTTGTATATAGGAGCAGTATTATAGTAGATATATTCTTGTATATAGGATGCAGTATTATAGTAGTTATATTCTTGTATATAGGATCAGTATTATAGTAGTTATATTCTTGTATATAGGAGCAGTATTATAGTAGTTATATTCTTGTATATAGGAGCAGTGTTATAGTAGTTATATTATTGTATATAGGAGGCAGTATTATAGTAGTTATATTCTTGTATATAGGAGGCAGTATTATAGTAGTTATATTCTTGTATATGGGAGCAGTATTATAGTAGTTATATTCTTGTATTTAGGAGCAGTATTATAGTAGTTATATTCTTGTATATAGGAGCAGTATTATAGTAGTTATATTCTTGTATATAGGAGCAGTATTATAGTAGTTATATTCTTGTATATAGGAGCAGTATTATAGTAGTTATATTCTTGTATATAGGAGGCAGTATTATAGTAGTTATATTCTTGTATATGGGAGCAGTATTATAGTAGTTATATTCTTGTATATAGGAGCAGTATTATGGTAACTATACAATGATGGGAGTAGTAGTTGCTGATGTCTTGCAGTGATGGAGTCCTCGGTGTCTACACTGGACATTCACCAGGACACTGACCTGATTCTCTTATTGAATTAACCCTATAGGCCGCCCTGGAGATCTCCGCTTTCTATCCTCTGATATAATACAATTATAATTACATGTAATTCTTCACAAGCTCAAATTTAGTAAATTACCCCCAAACAGTCTGCAGCCGGAACCTAGAGGCAGAAATGACTTATCTATAGTATCATCCATATGGGGGATAAGTATAATGTGCATGTGTACAAGCTCCTATAATATGTCAGTGTTTCCCAACCAGGGTGCCTCCAGCTGTTGCAAAACTACAACTCCTAGCATGCCTGGACAGCCTCTGGCTGTCCGGGCATGCTGGGAGTTGTAGTTTTGCAACAGCTGGAGGCGCTCTGGTCGGGAAACACTGCTCTATGTAGAGACCGGGCTCACATCTACATGTTTGAGTAACTGAGCAGAAACAATTAATAGATTTTTCTTTTTTTTTAATTATATTTTAGTATTTAAATTTTTACATATTTATTTATATTATTTTCTTTTTATTCAGGTTAATTTTCTTTAGATTAGAATACGTAAGATTTTCCCAGTCTAACAGGACAAATTATCTGTTTTTCTTATTTTTTTTTTAAAATGAAATATTGAAAATTTTACCATTTATCATCAATATGGTGTTACTCTTATTATCCAGGTCATTGCAAATGCAGCTATAACATATAGGGGGAAAAGATTGTGCCCGCTCCCCCGTCTATTGTGCCCGCTCCCCCGTCTATTGTGCCCGCTCCCCCGTCTATTGTGCCCGCTCCCCCGTCTATTGCGCCCGCTCCCCCGTCTATTGCGCCCGCTCCCCCGTCTATTGCGCCCGCTCCCCCGTCTATTGCGCCCGCTCCCCCGTCTATTGCGCCCGCTCCCCCGTCTATTGCGCCCGCTCCCCCGTCTATTGCGCCCGCTCCCCGCCTATTGCGCCCGCTCCCCGCCTATTGTGCCCGCTCCCCGCCTATTGTGCCCGCTCCCCGCCTATTGTGCCCGCTCCCCGCCTATTGTGCCCGCTCCCCGCCTATTGTGCCCGCTCCCCCCGTCTATTGTGCCCGCTCCCCCCGTCTATTGTGCCCGCTCCCCCCGTCTATTGTGCCCGCTCCCCCCGTCTATTGTGCCCGCTCCCCCCGTCTATTGTGCCCGCTCCCCCCGTCTATTGTGCCCGATCCCCCCGTCTATTGTGCCCGATCCCCCCGTCTATTGTGCCCGCTCCCCCCGTCTATTGTGCCCGATCCCCCCGTCTATTGTGCCCGATCCCCCCGTCTATTGTGCCCGATCCCCCCGTCTATTGTGCCCGATCCCCCCGTCTATTGTGCCCGATCCCCCCCGTCTATTGTGCCCGCTCCCCCGCCTATTGTGCCCGCTCCCCCGCCTATTGCGCCCGCTCCCCCGCCTATTGCGCCCGCTCCCCGCCTATTGCGCCCGCTCCCCCGCTTATTGTGCCCGCTCCCCCTTGACCGCTTCTCATCTAATTAAAGCAACTGAAAGGTAAAACAGCCGATCTGCCGCTAATCAGATGTTACATGAAATCTTACACCGCCGCCATTGTCCTCCTCATCCCGCCAGTAACACCAAACACAGGAGGGGGGGCATATTGGAGAGAAGGAAATCGCTCTTATATCTATATACATAAAGATTCCTCCTGATCTTACACATTATTACATACAAAGAATATGTCGGCCCATTATTCTAAATGCGCAATAGTCCAAGTGAGGTATCACAAGTGCTCTGTACAGCGGCATAATCACTTCCCTCTACTACTAATACCTCTCCCCATACATCCATGATCACTGCACTCTACTACTAATACCTCTCCTATACACCCATGAGCCCTTCCCTCTACTACTTATACCTCTCCCTGTACACCCATGAACACTTCCTACTATACTGCTAAAACCTCTCCTTGTACACCCATGAGCACTTCCTACTAAACTGCTAATACCTCGCCCTATACATCAATTAACACTCCCCTCTCTACTGCTAATACCTCTCCCTATACACTCATAAGCACTTCCCTCTACTGCTTATACCTCTCCCTATACACCCATGAGCACTTCCCTCTACTACTTATACCTCTCCCTGTACACCCATGAACACTTCCTACTAAACTGCTAATACCTCTCCCTATACATCAATGAACACTCCCCTCTCTACTGCTAATACCTCTCCCTATACACTCATAAGCACTTCCCTCTATTGTTTATACCTCTCCCTATACACCCATGATCACTTACTTCTACTCCTTATATTCCCATGAACACGTCCCTCTCTACTGCTAATATCTCTACCTATACACCTGTGAGCACTTCTCTCTACTGCGAATACATTTCCTTATACACCCATGAGCGCTTCTCTTTCTACTGCTAATACCTCTCCCTATACACCCATGAGCACTCCCCCCCCACTGCTAATACCTCTCCCTATACACCCGTAAGCACTTCCCTCTACTGCTTATACCTCTACATATACACCTGTAAGCACTTCGCTCTACTGCTTATACATCTCCCTATACACCCATAAGCACTTCCCTCTACTGCTTATACCTCTCCCTATACACAAAGCATTCTGCTTGCATTTCCTGACATTGTCTGCCTGATTTGATGACCCCAGAATGAGTCCCAGTCCAGACCCCTTAGGTCCCTCCCTACTGATAACAAGACCTTGCTCTGAATAAACTCCATTGACTACCACTGAATCCAGTGTTTCCCAACCACTCTGCCACCAGCTTTTGCAGAACTACAACTCCCAGCATACCCTGGCACTTTGTATTAGCTCTAATTGCTATGAAGAGTGATCAGATGAACTGCAATAAACTGCTCAGTCATTTCTTAAAATTAACTTAATCACGAAAACCCCTGAATCTCAGCCCTGCGCACAATGACCCAGTAACATCATTTCATCAGCTCGGGAGAAAGTGTTATCGAGGACACGGCAGCTGCTATCACTCATTGCTGAATAAATAATAAGACCAGACTGGTTGCTTTAAAGGGGTACTCCGCTGGAAAAAATATTTTTTTATTTTATTTTTTTTGTTAAATCAACTGGTGCCAGAAAGTTAAACAGATTTGTAAATCCTTTCAGTACTTATCAGCTGCTTTTTCCTCCACAGGTAGTTCTTTTCTTTTTGGATTTTCTTTCTGTATGACCACAGTGCTCTCTGCTGACACCTCTGTCCATTTTAGGAAATGTCCAAAGAAGGAGCAAATACCCCTAGCAAGCCTCTCCTGCTCTGGACAGTTCCTGACATGGACAGAGGTGTCAGCAGAGAGCACTGTGGTCAGACAGAAAGGAAATTCAAAAATAAAAGAACTTCCTGTGGAGCATACAGCAGCTGCTAAGTACTGGAAGGATTAAGATTTTTAAATAGAAGTAATTTACAAATCTGTTCCACTTTCTGGCACCAGTTGATTAAATAAATTATGTTTTCCAGAGGAGTACCCCTATGAAGGGGAACGGTGTTTGAAATCATTGTCTTCTGTTAACCATGGTCCCCTACAAGGAAACATGGACAGTCATCATTGCTTTGCATCAAAAGGACTTTACAGGCAAGGACATTGCTGCTTTTAAAATTTCCCCTAAATCAACCTTTTTATCACATTTTCAAGAACTTCAAGCAGAGAGGTTAAATTTTTGTGATGAAGGCTTCAGGGCACCCTAGAGAGTCCAACAAGTGCCAGGACAGTCTTATAAAGAGGATTCAGCGCAGGGATGTGTTCAGCATCAGTGCAGATCTTGTTTAGGAATGGCAGTCGGCAGGTAACATCTGTGTGCACAGTGAGGCAAAGAGAATGACATACATCAAGGCCGGATTATATCAGTATTTCCAAGCAGGGTGCCTCCAGCTGTTGCAAAACTACAACTCCCAGCATGGCTGTCCGGGCATGCTGGGAGTTGTAGTTTTGCAACATCTGGAGGCACCCTGCTTGGGAAACACTGGATTACATTGTGCCAGAAGTACAAGACTAGGACGGCAGAGGACTTGGGTAAAATTATCTTTTCTGAAGCCTTTGGACTCTTATAAAAATGAATGTATGGTAAAGAAAAGGTGACGCTCCCATGGGACCTGTGTCATGTCAACAAAAGCCTCCTGAGATCATCCATGTGTGGGGTGGCTTCTCATCCAGGGCAGTGGGATCACTCACAATTCCACCTAATGTGACCACCACGAATAAGGAATGGTATCAAACCGACCACCCAGGAGCAACTTCTCCCCACCATCCAGGAGCAACTTCTCCCGACCACCCAGGAGCAACTTCTCCCGACCACCCAGGAGCAACTTCTCCCCACCATCCAGGAGCAACTTCTCCTGACTATCCAAGAGAAACTTCTACCGACCATCCAAGAGCAACTTCTACCGACCATCCAAGAGAAACTTCTACCGACCATCCAAGAGCAACTTCTACCGATCATCTAAGAGCAACTTCTTCCGACCATTGAGGAGGAACTTCTTCTGACCATCCAAGAGGAACTTCTCTCAACCATCCATGAGCAACTTCTCCCGACTATCCAGGAGGAACTTCTCCTGACTATCCAAAAGCCACTTCTTCTGACCATCCAGGAGCAACTTCTCTCGACCATTCGGGATCAACTTCTGATCATCCAAAAGCAACTTCTCCCCACCATCCGGGAGCAACTTCTCCCGACAATTCAGGAGCAACTTCTTCCGACCATCCAGGAGAATCCTCTTCCCACCAACCAGGAGCAACTTCTCCCGACCATCCAGGAGCAACTTCTTCCGACCATCCAGGAGCAACGTCCCTCAAACATCCAGGGGCAACTTATCTCGACCATCCGGGAGCAGCTTCTGACTATCCAAGAGCAATATCTCCGTCCATCCAGCAGCAACTTCTCCCAACCATCCAGGAGCAACGTTTCCCAACCTCCAGGAGGAACTTCTTCTGACTATCCAAGAGTAACTTCTCCCGACCATCCAGGAGCAACTTCTCCCAACTAAGAGCAACTTCTCCCGACCATCCAGTAGCAATTTGTTGAGGAACAAGGCTTTCTCCAGCATGATGGAGACCGTGTCACAAGGCAGAAGTGAACAAAAGATTGAAACTTTGGATCCATGACCAGGAAACTCCCCGGATCTCAATCCTATTGGGAACTTGTGGTCAATCCTCATAAAGTGGAAGGACAAACCAAACCACAAAAACTGGGGTGGTTACCTGATCCTCCAAGAGCAACTTCTCCCGACAATCCAGGAGCAACGTGGTGAAGAACAAGGTTTTTCTCATCATGATGGAGACCACGTCACAAGGCAGAAGTCATCACTAAGTGGCTCGGTGAACAAAACAGTGAAAGTTTGGGTCCATGGCTGTGTATCCCATCGAGAACCTTTGGTCAATCCTCGGATGGACCAAGGAACCCTAAAAATGGTGATAAACCCTGCGCAGTGATGAGGTAAGAATGCGTTCACACCACCTTGTTGCAATACAGTTCCCATATACGTTTCAATTTGAAAACCGTATGCATTGACTCTCCATTGAAAACTATGCCAAACGATGCAACCGGTTGTGTCCGGTTTGCGTCTTGTATGGTTCTGTCCGTTTTTTTCCCGTACCCAAAACCGTAGCCTACCACAGTTTTTGGTCCGGGTTAAAACCGTATTGAAACTGTATACATTTTTTTTTTAACATGGGAGTCATTGGGAACTGTAAAGAACCGTATGTGCGTACGGTTCCATCTGGTTTGCACCATACGGTTTTTGACTTTGCACATGCGTAGTGCACGCCGAAAGTTGTTTTCTTGGAATTTCAATCAAACAAGTGAAACTTTATCTATTATGGAGTGAAAAGTTAAAAACTTATACTTTTTTTTTCTTAAAAAACGGATGCAACCGGACATCATTTTTCAAACGGTATACGGGTTAAAATTTGTACACACGTTTTGATACAGTTTAGTACGGATTTGAGGAATCCGTTTTTTAATCAAAAACCTGATACGGGAACTTTTATTGCAAAAACGTGGTGTGAATGTACCCTAAGATGGGAGGTCACCAGTCAGGATGTGGCCCAGAAGATGATGTCCAGCATGGCGGGGGGGGGGGGGGGGGAGCTTCCGAAGTCTTGGATAAGAATAGAGATGAGCGAACTTACAGTAAACTCGATTCGTCACGAACTTCTCGGCTCGGCAGTTGATGACTTTAAATTAGTTCAGCTTTCAGGTGCTCCCGTGGGCTGGAAAAGGTGGATACAGTCCTAGGAAAGAGTCTCCTAGGACTGTATCCACCTTTTCCAGCCCACCGGAGCACCGGAAAGCTGAACTAATTTATGCAGGAAAAGTCATCAACTGCCGAGCCGAGAAGTTTGTGACGAATCGAATTTACTGTAAGTTCGCTCATCTCTAGATAAGAAGGGTCACCACTGGAAAAATGTAAACTTGTGATAATCTTGATGGGGAAATCATCATTACGTTTTGAGGATCTTTTGTCTAGTATTGACGCAGTTGTTTGGCGCAGCAGTTTTTTGTGTCAAATGTGTGCGCCATTTAAAATAGAGGAATATGGAAGACGTTCTAGAGTATCCCCTGTGGGGACTACAAATAATGTGTAAAAAAAATAGAAAAAATTGTTTTTACAAAAGTGAATAAGCCCCTCCCCCAATAAAAAATAAAACTCCCCTCTTTTCCCATGTAACGAAAATTTTTATTTTTTTTTAAATTAAAATCAATCAACTTATTTGGTATGGCGGTCGCATGCATAAATGTCCGATCAAGTAAAATGTTATGGTAATGATCCCGTACGGCGAACGGCCCAATTGTATAAAAAAAAATAATAATAATAAATTTAAAAAAATTGCTGATTTTCGGTCACATTACATTCCAGAAAATAAAAGAATAAAAAGTGATTAAAGAGTCACATATATGTAAAAGTGGTACCGATGAAAAGTGCAGATCATTGCGCAAAAAATGAGCCCTCAAACAGCCTCGTATACAGAATAGGGGTCAGTTATAGGGGGTCATAAAAATGTTATAACGGTCAGGATAGGGCAATTTTAAACAAATAATTTTTATTATTAATTATTTTTTAAAGTAGTACAATAATAGAAATGTATGTAATGTACTGAACTACAGAATACGGAAAACGTGGCAGTTTTAGCGTAAAGTGCGCTGCGTAAAAAAAAACAAAAAAAAAACGTAAATAGTTTTTTTTGGGTTACGCCGTACATTTTATGGTAAAATAAAAGGTGTCAGTACAAAGGACAATTGGTGGCGCAAATAACAATAGATGGAATAATATATATATATATATATATTTATTTTTAATTTTTTTATATCTTTATTTATTTTATTTTTTTTACATATTACAAAAAGATTCATCATTAAATTTATACAAATACATTATTTTGTTTCCTCCCTTTTCCCACCCTCTTCCCTACACAAAAAAAAAAAAACGTAAATGCAAAAATGGAACTGGTCACCGTGTCTTTAAGGGGTGAAATGTTTATAAATAATCATCTGACTAAAAGAACGAATGGCGAGTTCATCCTGACCTGTCCGCTTTAACCCTTTAGAGCGAAGTTTCCCAACCAGGGTGCCTCCAGCTGTTGCAAAACTACAACTCCCAGCATGCCCGGACAGCCAAAGGCTGTCCGGGCATGCTGGGAGTTGTAGTTTTGCAACAGCTGGAGGCAACCTGGTTGGGAAACACTGCTTTAGAAGGTTGTTATTGGCAGAGGGGGTGTCATTATGCTTCCAGCAGAAATTGCGCGGCTACAGTACGGGGGTGGGGGGGCGGGGTGGGCTGTTGTCACCCATACAGTAACGCCACAGGCTACACAGCAGGCTCCATCCACCTGATACCCGACACAACACAAGTCCTGTTCTGGTACAGTGGCTGCATCGCTTGACCGGTCACCTTGGCTATAAAAGGGGACGACCTGATTGGACGAAAAAAAAAGAAAAAAACTACGAACAGACAGATGGCGAAGGCGATATTTTATCATAGAATGAGAGGGAAGAATAAAAGATAAAAAGACAATATAGAGGCGGCGGACACTACGTGAAATTTAATAAGAGTTCGGCGGAGGGAGAGGGGGAGGGAGGTGCAGGTTACAGGAGAAAAAAAAAAAGTCCAGGGGAGGAAAGAGTTAATCGTGTGAATGTAGAGAGAGAGAGAAACAGGAGCCGCGGCGCTGCGAGAGCGACGGGGAAAATAACGCAATTATAGGGTAAGAGACATGAAATGTTGATACATAAGGAATAAGAGCAGAGGAGGCTGCAAGAGGGGAGGGGGAGCGAGGAGGACTGGTCCGAAAGACGTAAGGAAGAGACGGAGGAGCTGGAGTCCGAAGAGCAGGCGCGGGCCGACAGGCAGAACTGACAGAGGGACCGAGAGGAGAACCCTACACAGGTAGGAGATACCACACCAGGTGGTCAGGGGCCACAATCGGAGCGATTGGCTGAAGGAAGGGCCATCTCTTAAAGGGGCGCTCTACTTTGAGCATATAGGGGTAATAGACGGACCCCCCTTCTGTGCTGCTGCTCCAACTTAACTTTACATGGATCAGTGACAAAGAAGGAATAGTGCCGATCCCTCCTTATATTATATAAGAACAGTGCCGATCCCTCCTTATATAAGAACAGTGCCGATCCCTCCTTATATTATATAGGAATAGTGCCGATCCCTCCTTATATTATATAGGAATAGTGCTGATCCCTCCTTATATTATATAGGAATAGTGCCGATCCCTCCTAATATCATATAGGAATAGTGCTGATCCCTCCTTATATTATATAGGAATAGTGCCGATCCCTCCTAATATCATATAGGAATAGTGCTGATCCCTCCTTATATTATATAGGAATTGTGCCGATCCCTTCTTATAATATATAGGAATAGTGCCGATCCCTCCTTATATTATATAGGAATAGTGCCGATCCCTCCTTATATTATATAGGAATAGTGCCGATCCCTCCTAATATTATATAGGAATATTGCTGATCCCTCCTTATATTATAAAGGAATAGTGCCGATCCCTCCTTATATTATATAGGAATAGTGCCGATCCCTCCTAATATTATATAGGAATAGTGCCGATCCCTCCTTATATTATATAGGAATAGTGCCGATCCCTCCTTATATTATATAGGAATAGTGCCGATCCCTCCTAATATTATATAGGAATATTGCTGATCCCTCCTTATATTATATAGGAATAGTGCCGATCCCTCCTAATATTATATAGGAATAGTGCCGATCCCTCCTTATATTATATAGGAATAGTGCCGATCCCTCCTAATATTATATAGGAATAGTGCCGATCCCTCCTTATATTATATAGGAATAGTGCCGATCCCTCCTTATAATATATAGGAATAGTGCTGATCCCTCCTTATATTATATAGGAATAGTGCCGATCCCTCCTTATATTATATAGGAATAGTGCCGATCCCTCCTTATATTATATAGGAATAGTGCTGATCCCTCCTTGTATTATATAGGAATAGTGCCGATCCCTCCTTATATTATATAGGAATAGTGCCGATCCCTCCTAATATTATATAGGAATAGTGCCGATCCCTCCTAATATTATATAGGAATAGTGCCGATCCCTCCTTATATTATATAGGAATAGTGCCGATCCCTCCTTATATTATATAGGAATAGTGCCGATCCCTCCTTATATTATATAGGAATAGTGCCGATCCCTCCTTATATTATATAGGAATAGTGCCGATCCCTCCTTATATTATATAGGAATAGTGCCGATCCCTCATATATTATACAGGAATAGTGCCGATCCCTTTTTATATTATAGAGGAGTAGACAGAGGGCATGCTGGGAGTTGTAGTCTTGCAACTGCAGGAGGCACTTTACTTGGGAAATACTCATTTAGCGTATTCAGGATTCTTCATAAAGAATTGGAAAACTACAACTCCCAGCATGCCAGGACAGCCTTTGCTGTCTGGGCATGCTGGGAGTTGTAGTTTTGATACAGCTGGAGGCACACTGCTTGAAAACACTGGTTTAGGTCGTCCAGGATCCCTGTATAAATACTACATAATTAAGAGAGCCTTCGGCTGTCGGGCATGATGGGAGTTGTAGTTTAGACACAGCTGGAGGCACTCTGGATGGAGAACGCTGTTGTAATAAGAGCGGAGATGGATTTTGGCCTATCCCATGCTCCAGTAGAGAATGAGTCCTCTAATAGAGCAGAGCTGATATGTAAAGCATGGTGGATGAACTCAGCACCAATCAGAACCTTTTATGGCTTTGGGATTGGCTTTCAGACGATGCTGAGCTCCAATAGAGAAGGGACGACATTTATCATGGTCTTTAGACTTTTTTGTGTCTAAAAAGGCGCAAGCAGGGTTTATTTGCGCCTTTTTTTGCACCTTTTGGTTTAGACATTTCTGCTGATTTTGAGTCACAATCCACTGACAATACACATGAAATGCTCTGCGACCATTAAACACATTTGGTTTTCCTACACATTACAGCACCCGAAAAAAGGGTGAAGAAAAACGCTTCACTTAGGCAGCATTCACACCACGTTTTTGCAATACCGTTCCCGTATCAGGTTTTTGATTAAAAAACTGATTCCTCAAAACCTGACTAAACTGTATAAAAACGTGTGTACAAATTTCAACCCGTATACGGTTAAAAAACTTATATGGCTTGAAAAATTATGTCCGGTTGCATCCGTTTTATAAGAAGAAAAACGTATACGTTTTTAACTTTTCCTCCATTTTGAATAAAGTTTCACTTGTTTGATTGAAATTCCAAGAAAAAAAACTGTGCAAAGTCCAAACCCGTATGGTGAAAACCGGATGGAACCGAATGCACTTACAGTTCTGTACGGTTCCCATTGACTCCCATGTTAAAAAAAAAAAAAGTATACGGTTTTTCACCCGGACCAAAAACCGTGGTAGTCTACAATTTTGGGTACGGACAAAACCGTGTAAGGCTGCATTCACATCTCATTATTGCAATACGGTTCCCGTAACCGGTTCCAGTGTAAAAACCTCATGGAACCGTATTGCAAACCGTATGTATAGACGCGTCATTGAAAACTGTACGCCAAACGTATGCATTAGGTTGTGTACGTTTTGCATCATTTACGGTTTTATCCGTTTTTATCCCGTACACAAAACTGTAGTCTACTACGGTTTTATGTCCGGGTGAAAAACCAGATACAACCCGTATACTTTTTGTTTTTTTTTCAATGGGAACCGTACAGAACCATATGTGCGTACGGTTCCATCCGGTTTGCACAATCCGGTTTTGCAGTTTGCACATGCGCAGTGCACGCCGAAAGTTCTTCCCACAAATAGAACAAGAAGAACTTTATTTAATTAAGGACAAACATAAAACTGTATCTGTTTATCAGCAGCAGCCCTAACCTTTAAAGGGGCACTCCACTGAAAAACATTCTTTTTTTTAAATCAACTGGTGCCAGAAAGTTAAAAAGATTTGTAAATCACTTCTATTGAAAAAAATCTTAATCCTTCCAGTACTTATCAGCTGCTGTTATGATCCACAGGAAGTTCTTTTCTTTTTGAATTTCCTTTCTGCCTGACCACAGTGCTCTCTGCTGACACCTCTGTCCATTTTAGGAACTGTCCAGAGCAGGATAGGTTTTCTATGAAGATTTGCTCCTACTATGGACAGTTCCTAAAATGGACAGAGGTGTCAGCAGAGAGCACTGTGGTCAGGCAGAAAGGAAATTCAAAAAGAAAAGAACTTCCTGTGGATCATACAGCAACTGATTAGTACTGGAAGGATTAAGATTTTTTTAATAGAAGTGATTTACAAATCTTTTTAACTTTCTGGCACCAGTTGATTTAAAAGAAAATGTTTTCCAGTGGAGTACCCCTTTAATGCACTGCTTCCCAACCAGTGTGCCTACAGCCGTGGCAAAACTACAACTCCCAGCATGCCTGGATGAATAGATTTGAATGGCCGCACGATTGATTGAGCCGATCCGCGAGTCTAAAAGGGTCCTAAGCGGGAATGACAGATCATTGAGCAGAGCTGAGATGTAAAGCATGGAGCACAGACCCTAACATGTATCCCACATCTGTATCCGAGGCGTCCGCGCAAATCCCTTTAATCGCGTTTATCTTCATATATCTTTACAGCGCTCAGAGATCCGTTTTTTTTTTTTCTGATACAAAGCTCCAAATCTTCTGCACAGACACAGGTTACATAAGTGAGCGCCATCCTGTGGTTCTTCAGCTATTGCAAAACTACAACTGCCAGCATTCCCGTATCACATGACCACAGGACTATGGAAACATTGCAATATATGTGTGTATATATATATATATATATATATATATATATATATATACACAGTATATATACTTTTTACATGATAAAATGGGGCATCCCATAGAAACAGAAATGGAAAGAATTATTTTATATATTGCAACAATGTTTCCATAGTCCTGTGGTCATGTGACCACTTCCTTTTCTCCCAACCACATGACTGGCCCAATGTACCGCGATACGTGGGCCATCCGGGCCGGGAATGCTGGCAGTTGTAGTTTTGCAATAGCTGAAGAACCACAGGATGGCGCTCACTTATGTAACCTGTGTCTGTGCAGAAGATTTGGAGCTTTGTATCAGAAAAAAATAAATAAATAAACGGATCTGTGAGCGCTGTAAAGATATATGAAGATAAACGCGATAAAGGGATTTGGCCTCTCTCTCTCTCTCTCTCTCTCTCTCTCTCTCTCTCTCTCTCTCTCTCTCTCTCTCTCTCTCTATATATATATATATAGGGGTCCCGAACTCCCTAAGTCAGAGTTTCCCAAGCAAAGTGCCTCCAGCTGTTGCAAGAGGCTTGCAGTGGCTGGAGGCCCACTGGTTGGGAAGCACTGTATTTAAAGGTTAGGGATGCTTCTACGTTCCTCCACCATACTTTACATCTCAGCTCTGCTCTATTAGACCTCTGCTACCATTAGGGTGGCCACCTGGCCGGTATCTATCCAACCAATCCTCCAACTCCCGGAATGTTGCACCATAACCTATACCAGTGTTTCCCAACCAGAGCACCTCCAGTTGTTGCAAAACTACAACTCCCAGCATGCCCGGACAGCCAACGGCTGTCCAGGCATGCTGGGAATTGTAGTTTTGCAACAGCTGGAGCCACCCCTGGTTAGGAAACACTGACCTATACTATATACTACTATATAGTCCAACATGCTGGGAGTTGTAGTTTTGCAACAGCTGGAGCCACCCCTGGTTAGGAAACACTGACCTATACTATATACTACTATATAGTCCAACATGCTGGGAATTGTAGTTTTGCAACAGCTGGAGGCACCCCTGGTTGGGAAACACTGACCTATACTATATACTACTATATAGTCCAACATGCTGGGAGTTTTAGTTTTGCAACAGCTGGAGGCACCCCTGGTTGGGAAACATTAACCTATACTATATACTACTATATAGTACAACATGCTGAGAGTTGTAGTTTCGCAACAGCTGGAGCCACCCCTGGTTAGGAAACACTGACCTAAACTATATACTACTATATAGTCCAACATTCTGGGAGTTGTAGTTTTGCAACAGCTGGAGGCACCCCTGGTTGGGAAACGCTGACCTAAACTATATACTACTATATAGTCCAACATTCTGGGAGTTGTAGTTTTGCAACAGCTGGAGGCACCCCTGGTTGGGAAACACTGACCTATACTATATACTACTATATAGTCCAACATGCTGGGAGTTTTAGTTTTGCAACAGCTGGAGGCACCCCTGGTTGGAAACATTAACCTATACTATATACTACTATATAGTACAACATGCTGAGAGTTGTAGTTTCGCAACAGCTGGAGCCACCCCTGGTTAGGAAACACTGACCTAAACTATATACTACTATATAGTCCAACATTCTGGGAGTTGTAGTTTTGCAACAGCTGGAGGCACCCCTGGTTGGGAAACGCTGACCTAAACTATATACTACTATATAGTCCAACATTCTGGGATTTGTAGTTTTGCAACAGCTGGAGGCACCCCTGGTTGGGAAACACTGACCTATACTATATACTACTATATGGTCCAACATGGTGCGAGTTGTAGTTTTGCAACAGCTGGAGGCACCCCTGGTTAGGAAACACTGACCTATACTATATACTACTATATAGTCCAACATGCTGGGAGTTGTAGTTTTGCAACAGCTGGAGGCCACAGGCTGTATCAGGGCATGCTGGGATTTGTAGTTAGTAACTAACTGCAACTCCCGAATTTAATTTAAAAAAAAAGTGATCAAAAAGTCCTATCGAAACAAAAATGGTACAGTTCGGGGTGCAAAAAATGACCCTCATACAGGCCTGTATAAGGAGAAATAAAAAAGTTATAGGGGTCAGAATAGGACAAAATTATCCCCTGCATATGTGTATCCTGTGATGTCACGCATATATAATTCATTATGCAAATTAGCATGGCCGGTATTTTTTGGCAAGAAAGGTGGCAACACTACATACCATCAGCAGCTTCAGCTTAGCTGCAGTGTCTAAGCTACAGGCTCAGGCTGCTGCTTTGCTCAGGCTGCTGCTCTGCTCAGGCTGCTGCTCTGCTCAGGCTGCTGCTCTGCTCAGGCTGCTGTTCTGCTCAGGCTGCTGCTCTGCTCAGGCTGCTGTTCTGCTCAGGCTGCTGCTCTGCTCAGGCTGCTGCTCTGTTCTTCCACAATGCTTTACACTTCAGCAATGATCCCCATGTGCTTTACACTGCAGCTCTGCTTGTTCAGATCGGCTGTTGTTTATTAGTGATGAGCGGCAGGGGCCATATTCGAATTTGCGACATTTCGCGAATATATTGACGATTATTCGTCCTATGTTTGCGAAATTCGCATATTCGCTATGTTCATCAATTTTCTTTCCATGTGAAAATTTGCTTGAAAAATTAGCATAAAAATTAGCATGTGAAAAATAAGAATATTCGTCATTACGAATATATAGCACTATATTCTAAATATTCGCGATAACATTTGCATCATAACCTACACCGCCCCCCCCCCTTTATGTATGCACCATAGGTTAACCCCTTCATATCTGCAGCCTCCATCCAGTCGGTGACCAGGTTCTCGCCCCTCCTCCTCCTACAGTAATGAAATCTTTATCGAGATGTCCGTGTACACAAACTGCACATTCTTTCTCCTTGATTGTCTCATATTTACATAACAGAACCGGAGCCATAGCAACCGGTTGATTTCACGTAGCAACGCCGCGATCACAGCTGCAAAACTTTCGTTATAACCCTGTGTGTGCTGGAGAAAAAAAATACTGAATTACTGATCCGCCATGATAAAGGTGTGAACGATAGGGGGGGGCGCAACCATAATGTCCTCCGGTCACACAGCTTCCCTGGAGCCCTGAATGGTCAGTCTGCATTGTTATCCTATTACAATAGAACTAGGCAGACTTATTGTTCAGGGTATAGGAAAGCTGGGTGACAGGCTAGGAGAGATGCAGTCATAACTCTGGAGATGTAGAATTATGTTTTAATTATAATTATCAGGATTCTAGGAAAGTTGGATCACACGTGAGAGTTGGCATAATAGTAATATGCCTATACACAGCTTTCCTAGAGTCCTTATTGGTCTGCATTTGCAGTTTGCATTGTTATCCTGTTACAGATCCCCTGATCCTGCCTCAATGCAGAACTAGGCAGACTCATTGTTCAGGGTTATAGGAAAGCTGGGTGACAGGCTGGGAGAGATGCAATAGTAACTATAGGGATGCGTTTAGAATTATTTTTCAGGATTCTAGAAAAGCTGGGTCACAAGTGAGAGCTGTAATAATTAGCCAATAACAGTGGTCTCCAAACTGTGGCCCTTCAGATGTTGCAAAACTACAACTCCCAGCATGCCTGCACAGCCGTTTTGCAACATCTGAAGGGCACAGTTTGGAGACCACTGGCCTATAAGAATGCAGAGTATGTATCAATGTATATGTTGGGTGTGTTTTACAGGACCCTAGGAAAGCTGGGTAAATTACTATTTAAAAATCTTAATCCTTTCAGTACTTATTAGCAGCTGTATGCTACAGAGGAAATTCTATTCTTTTTGAATTTCCTTTCTGTCTGACCACAGTGCTCTCTGCTGACACCTCTGTCCATGTCAGGAACTGTCCAGAGCAGGAGAGGTTTGCTATGGGGATTTGCTCCTACTCCGGACAGTTCTTAAAACGCACGGAGGTGTCAGCAGAGAGCACTGTGGTCAGACTGGAAAGAACTACACAACTTCCTCTGGAGCATACAGCAGCTGATAAGTACTGGAAGGATTACTTTTTGGCACCAGTTGATTTAAAAACATTTATTTTCCTACTGTACATTTCTGTGTTTGTAACTTATTCTGCTCTGTTACATTCTGCCTCCTCTCTGGGGTCTAGTTGTCACTGCTGACTGTTTTGTCATTATTTTATGCAACTAACTAACTAAATAAATAAAGAACTAAATAAAACTTTTTTTTCAATAAATAAATAAGCAAAAAAATAAAAAAATGAATCTATAAATAAATAACTGGAAGTAAAGAAATAAATACAACCTATTTTCCCCCCCAATAAATATATAAACAAATAAATAAATATATAAACAAAACACATAAATAAATATATAAACACATGAATAAATATATAAACACATGAATAAATATATAAATAAATAAATATATAAATAAATAAATATATAAACAAATAAATAAATATATAAACACATAAATAAATATATAAACACATAAATAAATAAATATATAAACAAATAAATCAATATATAAAATAAATAAATATATAAACACATAAATAAATATATAAACAAACAAATAAATATATAAACACATAAATAAATATATAAACAAATAAATATATAAACACATAAATAAATATATAAACAAACAAATAAATATATAAACACATAAATAAATATACAAACAAACAAATAAATATATAAACACATAAATTAATATATAAACAAATAAATAAATATATAAACACACAAATACATAAATAAATAAATAAATATATAAGCAAATAAATCAATATATAAACACATAAATAAATAAACACATAAATAAATATATAAACAAATAAATAAATATATAAACACATAAATAAATATATAAACAAATAAATAAATATATAAACAAATAAATAAATATATAAACACATAAATAAATATATAAACACATAAATAAATATATAAACAAACAAATAAATATATAAACACATAAATAAATATATAAACAAATAAATAAATATATAAACGCATAAATAAATATATAAACAAACAAATAAATATATAAACACATAAATAAATATATAAATACATAAATAAATATATAAACAAATAAATCAATGTATAAACACATAAATATATAAATCAATCAATATATAAACACATAAATAAATATATAAACAAACAAATAAATATTTAAATACATAAATAAATAAAGACATAAATAAATAAATATTTTCAGAGAATTAAGAATGTCACATGTATCCTGAGATACAGGATCGGGGGAAGTGTCACCATAGGACAGTGTTTCCTAACCAGTGAGCCTTTGACTGTCCGGGCATGCTGGGAGTTGTAGTTTTGCAACAGCTGGAGGCACCCTAGTTTGGAACCATTGCTATATGGGCATCATGTCCTTGAATCCACTAGTGCAGTCTTTCCCAACCAGTGTGCCTCCAGCTGTTGCAAAACTACAACTCCCAGCATGCCCGGACAGCTGTCCGGGCATGCTGGGAGTTGTAGTTTTGCAACAGCTATGGGCACACTGGTTGGGAAAGACTGCACTAGTGTACTAGGAGAGGATGTATCACTGTATCACTGGGTATGTAGGGTCCTTCTGCTGATGACCCCGACAGGAGATCATGGCTGCCATGATGGCTTTCTGCTAAACCTGAAAGGCAGGCCATGAACCGTAATGGTCATCACTCAGCTTTCCTACAATCCTAATTGGCAAATAATCTGTACAGTATATCTATATCTGCATAACTAGAGAAGTGAAACTCAAGGACATTTCATCATGGCAGTCATCATCCACCTTTTCTACAATCCTGAACGGCAAATAATATGTAAGTGAAACCCAAATGATTCTTTGATCATGGCAGTCATCATCCACCTTTTCTACAATCCTGAACAGCAAATAATATGTAATTGAAACCCAAATGATTCTTTGATCATGGTGGTCATCACCCAGCTTTCCGAGAAACAGATACAACTGAACAGAATTGTCATGAGGACGGATGAGAATAGGGGAGGGGGGTTCTATTATGGATCCCACCCCAGCCCATCAGCCACTCAGACTGGATCCTGGCAGAGGCTTCTGCTCCAGACACTGCAGAGGATGAAGCTGCTGGAGCTCAGCCCCCTGGTCTGGGGCACTGGTGGGATCCTTAACCCCTGGGATGCTGCAGCAGGCTGGGAAGCACATGTCCCTGCAGTGAAGGCCGCCCCCACCCCTTGGCTCTGACCATGTGAAGGTTTTGCTTTTCTGCTGTCTAATATTTTATCAGCTACAAGGTCAGAGCAAAACTTCAGTCCTGGAAACAAAGGCCCCGGGCAGGTCCCTCATCTCTGCAGAGGAGGAGAGGTAGGTGACCCAGAGGGAAGGTGCAGGCGGGGGACAGGGCAGGGTGCACCCCAAGAGTCCAGGAGGGAAGGTGCAGGCGGGGGACAGGGCAGGGTGCACCCCAAGAGTCCAGAGGGGAAGGTGCAGGCGGGGGGACAGGGCAGGGTGCACCCCAAGAGTCCAGAGAGGAAGGTGCAGGTGGGGGGACAGGGCAGGGTGCACCCCAAGAGTCCAGGAGGGAAGGTGCAGGCTGGGGGACAGGGCAGGGTGCACCCCAAGAGTCCAGGAGGGAAGGTGCAGGCTGGGGGACAGGGCAGGGTGCACCCCAAGAGTCCAGAGGGGACGGTGCAGGCTGGGGGACAGGGCAGGGTGCACCCCAAGAGTCCAGGAGGGAAGGTGCAGGCTGGGGGACAGGGAGGGTGCACCCCAAGAGTCCAGGAGGGAAGGTGCAGGCGGGGGGACAGGGCAGGGTGCACCCCAAGAGTCCAGAGAGGAAGGTGCAGGTGGGGGGACAGGGCAGGGTGCACCCCAAGAGTCCAGAGAGGAAGGTGCAGGTGGGGGGACAGGGCAGGGTGCACCCCAAGAGTCCAGGAGGGAAGGTGCAGGCTGGGGGACAGGGCAGGGTGCACCCCAAGAGTCCAGGAGGGAAGGTGCAGGCTGGGGGACAGGGCAGGGTGCACCCCAAGAGTCCAGGAGGGAAGGTGCAGGCTGGGGGACAGGGAGGGTGCACCCCAAGAGTCCAGGAGGGAAGGTGCAGGCTGGGGGACAGGGCAGGGTGCACCCCAAGAGTCACAGAGAGGAAGGTGCAGGCTGGGGGACAGGGCAGGGTGCACCCCAAGAGTCCAGGAGGGAAGGTGCAGGCTGGGGGACAGGGCAGGGTGCACCCCAAGAGTACAGAGAGGAAGGTGCAGGCTGGGGGACAGGGCAGGGTGCACCCCAAGAGTCCAGGAGGGAAGGTGCAGGCGGGGACAGGGCAGGGTGCACCCCAAGAGTCCAGGAGGGAAGGTGCAGGCAGGGGGACAGGGCAGGGTGCACCCCAAGAGTCCAGGAGGGAAGGTGCAGACTGGGGGACAGGGCAGGGTGCACCCCAAGAGTACAGAGAGGAAGGTGCAGGCTGGGGGACAGGGCAGGGTGCACCCCAAGAGTCCAGGAGGGAAGGTGCAGGCAGGGGGACAGGGCAGGGTGCACCCCAAGAGTCCAGGAGGGAAGGTGCAGGCGGGGGACAGGGCAGGGTGCACCCCAAGAGTCCAGAGGGGAAGGTGCAGGCGGGGGGACAGGGCAGGGTGCACCCCAAGAGTCCAGAGAGGAAGGTGCAGGTGGGGGGACAGGGCAGGGTGCACCCCAAGAGTCCAGAGAGGAAGGTGCAGGTGGGGGGACAGGGCAGGGTGCACCCCAAGAGTCCAGGAGGGAAGGTGCAGGCTGGGGGACAGGGCAGGGTGCACCCCAAGAGTACAGAGAGGAAGGTGCAGGCTGGGGGACAGGGCAGGGTGCACCCCAAGAGTCCAGGAGGGAAGGTGCAGGCGGGGGACAGGGCAGGGTGCACCCCAAGAGTCCAGAGGGGAAGGTGCAGGCGGGGGACAGGGCAGGGTGCACCCCAAGAGTCCAGGAGGGAAGGTGCAGGCTGGGGGACAGGGCAGGGTGCACCCCAAGAGTCCAGACGGAACGGTGCACCCCAAGAGTCCAGGAGGGAAGGTGCAGGCTGGGGGACAGGGCAGGGTGCACCCCAAGAGTCCAGAGGGGAAGGTGCAGGCAGGGGGACAGGGCAGGGTGCACCCCAAGAGTCCCGGAGGGAAGGTGGGACAAAGGAGATACCAGGTGTGGGCTGGGAGGGGTCCCCCAAATACACAGGACCCCTCCATCTGTAGCTTCTCATCCCGTGGACTGTAGCAGAAGT